>NW_009604246.1:89340-138552 GCF_000690535.1 Cariama cristata | reverse complement strand
ACCATAATGATTCTATGATTCTGTAAGAGTTAGGCACTTAGATATAAATTCATTAACCACATCTTTAGATATGTTTTTTGCTCCTGAATATGCTACTGAATAGTTGATACAGCCTGTGAACTGAAACAACCTCACAGAGTTTCAGGTGTTCTGCAGATGTTGACTCTGAACTGGAAACCAATAATGTCAGGCTTTTCAGCAATGTGAAGTGGAAAATCATAAGAGAGAGGTATTATATTCTCCACTTTATAGACAGCAAGGTTGTTAGAGCTATAGTTCAGGCTTTCAGAAATAATACAAGATTTTATGCTAAAGAGATGATAAACTGTCCATTATTTTAGAAGATATGAAAGAATAGCTTCAGAATATACTTCATATTTCCACCAGATGAGAAATATACCATTTGAATTTCTAATAATACTGTTTTAATTTAGTATATTTTTATTGTGATTTTGGTAATACTCATAACTAATTTAAAGTTATTTCAGATTGAATATTTTTAGCCTAGAATAATATTATCCTGCAAATATTTTTAAAATTCTTAATGGTAGTAGACAGGCAAATGATAATTTTGCTCAAACTGCTTTTTAATAGGTATGATCTGACACCAACTTTTAAGTAACTGAATATGTCCTAGCCCCTAAACAGTATACACAGGAGAAAACAAATCAACGCAAATAACTGGGCAACGTAAAACCTTGTAAGTAAAAAATAACCAAGAATTCCTCCTTGTGACCTACATTTTCTCCCATTCTCTTACTGCTATTCAATTTCAGCCAACTAACTGAAATGCTGTTTTACTAAAGTTAACTGGGAGCAGGCCAAAATAAATGTATTGTTAGATATTCTTATTCCTGTCCTATCAATTTGAAATTTAATTCAAATTTAATCATCTACTTTTTCTAATTGCCCTCAGGAAGTACACTAGGAGAGAGTATCAAAGGCTATGATTTTTTTTTTTGTGATGAACTTATTTCTTGCAGCTTAAAAAAAAGTTATTAGCTGTTCAAAAAACTTACTACAGTTCCTTCTGAAAGGTACATACTGCATTATCCACTTTCATTTTAGGTTATTGACCATTTATCTGCTATTTAGTCCTCACATTTCTGTTTTGTGGAACTGGATTTAAGTGTCATTTAGTCATTTTGATTTCTGCTTGGCACTGGTAGAGAAAATGACAGGTTTCATTACATAAGTAGAATTGTTACCCACATAGTTAACTGAAAATTACTACAGGAAAGGCTGGTGTTTCCATTTGTCTGCTTTTCAGATATGCTTCAGGAGAAGAACAACTCTCTTAAAGACAAAGATTTTTTTTGTTGTTTTTAAATTTACACACATTTAATTACATAATTTCACTCTTGCCTTTTCTAATCAGCATAACAGGAAAAATAAATGGTATTAGCTAAACCACATGATGGCGAGAAGCCATTTTATAGATCTGCACAAATCTACCTAAATCTCTTTGCTTCAGCTGGAGAGAACTTGCAAAGATTCCTGCGGAGTAGCAGAATAAATTTCGCAAGATAGAGAGTTCGTTGTGTCTGAAAATCATAGGATTGTTTTAATTATATAAAAGAAAGCACTGTAAGGTGATAGAGGAGCAGAAGCAGACTGTGAAACGTTCTTTAGCTGTGGCATTCATCCACACCTTCTTCCAGTTCCTACCCATTAATCGCTCACAGCTACAAGCTGGGAAATGAGAAGCTATGTCTTTATTTACAATTGAAAATGAACATGACCAAGAAGTAGAATTACAAATCAAAAATGCTAGGACAATACCTGAAAAGATACTGGTAAGTTTTTGTTTAGGCAACCTGAATTCTCCGCTCATTCAGTGGAAATCAGTCACCCTTTCAGAGAAATATCAGCAAGTTAAAACAAACAAAACAACAACAAAAAGGACACACACACAAAAAAAAATCCCCACAAAACCCTAAAAACAACCCCCCTCCAAAATCCACCACCACATCATAAAAGCCCCCAACAACAGAAAATCCAAACAACAAAAAACCAAAACCCTAAACCCATTGTGACTGAAATAATACATTTGTTCAAAAGCAAGACTGTGGACTACTGAGACCTGGTTTCATTTAAAAAAAACCTGCTCTGTTCAAACCCAGTCAAAAAACCCTTACCAATTGTTAGCTTTATTATTTGCTAGATCTTTAACACAAAATCCTGGCAGAGCTTCTGAAACACTAGCTTGTGGAAAGCCACCTCTGGAACATATGGATATTCTAGGAGAAGTGGTTAAATTCATACAAGTTCGGGAAATTCATTTATTTCTGAGAAAATGAAGATTTTCAAGAACGAAGATCAAGATGACCGAATAGAGCTTGCAGTTTGCACAAATGAATGTTTTTCTAGAAGAATATCTACACACACAAACAAAAACCAATGCAACCAGGTACCTGAGGTGGCGTCTCCGTATCTTGCAGATAATCTAAAATTAAACATGCAGATAATGAAATCATCGTGCTAATCATTGAAGAATGCTTATATACACAAGTCTCCTGAAAAATGTAACCTATTCATTACGTTAAAAAAAAAAAAATACTTTTGACTCATGATAAAAAACTGGTAAATGTCCTTTAGTAATAAGACAATGATTGCCCAAGCTTTACATGGTGAGAAGAAAACCATGAAATTAAGAAAAGAAAAATTTTAAAGATCTGGCATCAAACCTACAATATCAAGTAGTCTGTGGAAGACAGCCTTAGAAGAGAAAGTGGCATCAATCTAATGGAAGTCCGGTTGTCAGAAGAATCACAGGATGGTCGGGGTTTGAAGGGACCTTTGGAGATCATCCAGTCCAACCCCACTGCCAAAGCAGGGTCACCTACAGCAAGTTGCACAGGATTGCGTCCAGGCGGGTTTTGAGTATCTCCAGAGAAGGAGACCACACAACCTCTCTGGGCAGCCTGTTCCAGTGCTCTGTCACCCTCAAAGTACAGAATTTTTTCCTCATATTCTGATGGAACTTCCTGTGTTTCAGTTTGTGCTCGTTGCCCCTTAACCTGTTGCTGGGCACCACTGAAAAGAGTCTGGTCCCATCCCCTTGACACCCACCCTTAAGGTATTTATGAGCATTGATGAGATCCCCTCTGTCTTCTCTTCTCTACACTGAACAGACCCAGCTCTCTCAGCCTTTCTGCACGAGGGAGATGCTCCAGTCCCCTCGTCATCTTCGTTGCCCTCCGCTGGACTCTCTCCAGTAGTTCCTTGTCTTTCTTGAACTGGGGAGCCCAGAAGGCAGCATAGGCCTGAAGTTACAAAGCCTGTGATTACGGTCCACTGATGTAGTAGCATCCACATCACTTAGTGAGTCCTACCGGCTGGTGTAATCGAGAATCCAATTAAAAGATTTGAAAAAGCTGAGCTTCTTAGATTTGTTCAAAACCCACATACCATATAGTTTCTTCATACATGCTAGTGAGCTTACATCATGTTTTAAGAGATCATAACAGTGAGTTCCAAGTTTTTCACAAAGTACGTCTATACAACTTTGACAAACCAAACCTCCTCTAAAATGCCAGGCTTCTCGGAGAAAGAGAGGAACTCACTACTCTAAGAGAGTAACATCTACTTCAGTTCAGCCTCACTGTATACACCGATTCAAGGCACCCTGTGCTCCCTTAGGTAAAGTGGGTAGACAAGAGTTCAGTTCCAGGTGAACACTGTGATTACTTGTCTACTGGGAAGACTTGCAAGATTTTAAGCAAAACATACAATGACTGGAATTAGTAATATGGGGCCTTTAGTCTCCGCCTGCTGTAATTCTGCAGGATGTTAAAGGGGAAGCATGGGTGAAAAAATGTAGCAATTGTAAAGATGCCAAGGACCTCACAGCAATATTCTGCACAACTGGACAGGCAACCTATTATACCTGATCTTCAGCATATATAAATGTTGTCAAGGCAGGACACGGGAACAAAAAAAAAAAAACAGAAACCAACCAACCAAAAAAAATAATCAAGATTGATTTGTGCTTAGGCTCTGTTCTCATAAACTTTAGGAGACGAAGTAAGATCTGAGTGCCTGAATGTTTTGTAGGAGCTGGGCATAGGCCAAGTTATAGTTTGAGCACTGAAATGAGCAAAATAACACACTAGCACTTGCTAGTACAGTTCCCCTTGCTAATGATAGGTTTTTTCTGATCTACTTTTTCTTTCTAGTTTTTCTTTAAGTTTCACTTTGGGTGAAACAGACTATGGAGTAACAAAGTAAGCACATACTGCAAAGATATTGAAGTATGATTGATGAAATCAGCTCAGAGGTAAATACTTCAAATCATTATCACCATATGAGCTAACAGGTAATTACAGTAACAAGTGCAAAAGAACAAAATATTTTGAATGGCTTATGGATTTTGAGGACAACATAGAAGTTACTCTTTTAGTGTTGTTCTTATCCACTGTAATTTTACAACAAGACTGAGGATCACTAGAACATATGGAAAGCAGCAAATAAACATATGACAGGTCACATCAGACTTACACTGGTATGCAGTAATATGTAGTGACTGTCTAACTATAACCTGAATTTCAAGGGTTATCAGCTTCCAAGAGTTTACTATGGCAACCTGGCTCCTCTACTTCCACAACATATTCCATTCTTCATTTCCAGCCTTTCAGCTGCCTTGGAATTGTCCTTTTTAAAAAACTTGCTTTTCCCATAGAACCCAAGTGTTCTAAAATAGATTTCTTCTTCTAGATCAAGAATAGATCTTCCATTTCCCCATGTCCTTTCCATAATACCTGTCAAATGCTCAGCCACTTAAGCTTCTGTATCTGTTGCCTAGTGCAAGAGGCAGATGGTATGAAAATGAGAGCATAGTAGAGGGTGAATAGACATACTAACTTCAGGGCCAAGCCATGGGATAGCAAAGAATGTAGTTGAATTTCAACATTTATTCCACTGTGGTGATCTAATTCTTATCTGTTCTAAACCTTCTTTTCAGGAGATATAAATGAGCCATGTCTTGTACACCACCCCCTGTACAAGAAATCAAGGTTGTCCTTCACCCCAGTAGAAAACCCACTCTCAATGTTATTACAATTGTTTTTGGCGGAAGGTAGATGACACAGAGCAAATTCATCTTTAAACATACTTTCTAGAAGGTCTTTATCTTTTGTACCCTCTTGCCACCCAAAAAGTTTATGCTTATTTTTGCATGTGTTACACTGCTCTTTCTTTCAAAAGCAGAAACTTGCTGCTATGGCAACAGTACTTTTGGTCATAATGTGAGAAAAGCAAATTTACAAATCAGGAATTAAAGGGAAAAGGGCCCTTAAAGGTAAGGGATTTCACCCAAATTACACTAACAGTTTCTCCATTAACACTGGATTGTCAGTTGTATTTTCGCAGCTTTAAGGTCCTACACAGGCATACTAATCATGACAGACTAATCATGCAGTTTTCCTTAGCTGCGTGCCATTAACACATTTACAGTTAGCTGTATAAAAGGTAGGCACCTAGTTTAAGTTAACTACTGGACTTCCTTTACAGTCAGTGTAATACATAGGCACCTTTAGATGCATTTCATCTGAAGTCAGGTGTCTCAAATAGGTGGGATGAATTACTCTTTGGGGTGCCCACCTCTTTCTCTGAGTAAAGAGGTATTCTGATTAAGTATGTGACTTGTAGAAAGCTACAGTTAGGCAAGATCAATCCAAGCATCCCTCAGAATCCATCTTCATTAACCACTGTCATTCACACAGGATTTTTGGTGCTCTCAAATAACAAATTTTTAAAGTTAAACATCTATTCTGATCTCTCAATATGCATGTTAAGTTTTCCCTCATATTCCTAGTTAATTGTCCCTAAGCTATTTTTACTGAGGTTTCTCAAAACCATTTCATTTTTGCTCAGAGCAAGGTAACTGGCATGCCAACTAAAAGTTTTTGCTATGTACTTCACAAATACAGTTTGCCTTATTGCAAAAGAATCAAAATCTACATTAAACTTATTATCTTCTTTTCATGCATTCTGCTGGAAAGAGATTATTATGAATTTTAGACATTACTAACTTGGGCTCCATTAATACTGACAACACAGAAGTACGAATTCCTGTGAAACATAATTTTTTCCCCTCAGCACTCACAGTCTATGATCTTTCACGATTGTGGTCTTCTGAATTTAAGAAAACATAGACTGCAAGAAATATCATAAATAAGAATTAAAACAACAGTTCAAGAGAGAACTTTTTGGTGATCAAACTACAGTGTATACACCAGAATCTGAGGTTAAGTGAGGGAGACAGGGCAAGGTCAGCTGAGTTAACATAAAGTAGAACTTGATTTAAGTTCCTATCATTCTTAGAAAATAGATCTGAATGCAAGGGACTTGCTGGGAACATGAAAAATATATATACACATGCAAAGACTGAAGAGAAGCATATTATAAGCAGGTAAGCAGGTACTTGAAAAGAGATAGCACCAAGTATGTACAGTAATGAAAAATTAGTATCAAATTGCTGTAGGCTTTAAAGTAAAAAAGAACTTTTAGCACTTATCCTGTAATGAGTTTTCTGAGTAACACTAACATTGACAAGCTGATGATTACTCTACATTTTCATAGTAAGGAAACTTACATTATGTCAGTCATTTGGATAGTAATTGTGAGATTTTACAAAATGGGCAAGTCCAAGAAAGAACTGCAGAAACTTAATTCACACCCATTTTTCTAATTTCCTATATTGCTGTCATCTTGCAGAACAAACTTACTGAAACTTACTGAAAAATAAAGGGTAATCTAAGGAAACAAAAAATGTCTGTTTAAGAGTAACATAATAACATATTATTGGACAGTTAGAATGTGACGTTTAATATAACTGAACAAACCAGTTTATTGCATGTTTTTGGTTAAAATACTTGAATCACTAAAGTAAGGGTTTTTTAAGAAAAAAATATCACATTTCATAGCTGTGACTATGCAGTTGTCAAGAATACACAGTATATGTTATTTTATATAGTAAAATGCAGTATTTTAAGCTGCTTACAGATACAGAATCAATTAGTTCATGAGTAAACATGGGAAGTATTTCTGTCTTATTATTTAAGCTTTTTGGATTGACAAAAAGAGACACTGAGGCAAAGCAACTTCTCTGATGTAACAGACTAGGAGAGAACATAAAGCAACTCAGCCTGCAACCCAATCTCACTTCCTTTATTCTTTCAACTCTATTCAGAAAGGTCCTTTCTTTCCTTTAAAGAAATCTACAATAAGTTTCTGACAGGAGCTCTGCATCTTCAATATTAAAACTAGATTTCTCAGTAAGTGTAAACTTTAGAGCAAAAATTGTATTATCATTAAAAAAGTTAAAAGAGTTCAATGTAATCCAGATTTTTCAACAATAGAAAAAAAATCATACATAACAAAGCTTGGACTTTTAAATTTGTGTGAAGGATGTTTAAAATTTCTTTTCGACACTCATAATATGCATTCTAGTAATGGGCATTCTAATGAGTTGATTAAAATTCTGACCGATTAAAATGAAAACAGAAGATATGTATCTAAGAGCAAAACAAAACGATCTTTGTATGGCACTAAAGCTAGGTGTCAGGAAAAAAAAAAAATATCCGTAAAATTCCTGCCTAGGTAAGCTTCTCCAGAAATTATTTGTGACATTGTACATTAACAGCATAATATACATAAAAAAGGAATTCCTGTAATGACTAATTCTTTTTTATCAGTACAGTCTCTTGAAGCAACAGGCTATTTCTTTCTAAACTTTATTCTATGCTACCATGCAATTTTTAAATGGAAAACTAAAAAGCAGACAACACAGATTCATTGTTTAAGCAAAAATGTACAACTAAGTTTATAGCTTTCCCTGAAGGAAAAACAAAACAAAACAATGAAAAAACCAACAAATCTCACAGTTGCCTGGGGTATATAATACTACCACATTCATAATACAAGTCTGATCCATGGCCTAAGCAAGTTGAGTTGGAATGCTCTTGGATAAGACTTCAGCAGTGTAATTCGTCTCCCCTAACTCTAGGATAGTCTTGGAGAAGACACTCTGTGTGTGTATGTAAGAGTAAGACACTGTGTGTTACACTCATATACTTACATGTATGGAAAAATAAGGCAGCAAAACATTTTTTCCCAAAAAACCTCCATGTTTTAAGGGCCTTAGAAATTTTAGAAATATTCACTTTTAGGATGTTGTTTTCCTTCTACACTCTCTGTACTGTATACATTTAGCCATTAATGGATAACGGGAGAGTGAAAACAATGCATTTTTACCAGTACAAACACAAAGGTTCCAAAACCAAAATTAAATTGGAGGAGTATTTTAGTTGAGTGCAAGGGTAAAAGTGGAAGCTCACATATAAGAATTAACCTGTAAACAATGAATTCTTAGAGGCACAAGCCATTGCATAGTGAAACTACTATGAGACATTAAAATCAATATAAAGAACCAAAAGAGCTCACATACATCACTTATCTGAAATTAAGATCTCATACAGGTAAAGCATCCCATTAGTCAAAAAGTGATAATTTCCCAGTTAATACCAAGCAAAATGCATGAAAATGAGGAAGAACATTCAGAAAAACAGAAGGAAAGCATCAAGGAACCATGTGGTACCTAATATACGGTACCTAGGTCCTACAGAATTCTTAGATCCTATACAAGAGCAATGATGCATAGCTATTGTAATCACATTTAGAGTACCGCCAGTGAATAATTCAGAAGCTTCCTCAGGACACAAGTGGAGAACCCTGAAAAATAAGACTGACTCAGCAATAGAAAAAGAACTTGCTTGCTGTTTGAAGAGCAGCTTTGGGAAAGTACCACAGTTATTCTCTTTTTCTTTTCAAGACATTAGGCCCCTCTCTTTTCTAAGGGTAGAAATACAGAGTACTTTGGCAACCCCACAGCTAGTGGGGTAGAAGATGACAGGTTCAGAGCTTTGCAGTTCTAAGACTCTTCAGCCCAGATACCCAAAGGTAAGAATGACCTTATCAAGTTTAATGATAAATCCCTGCTGCAAAATTTAAAAAAGGAAATTTCCACACAAGGGTTAACTTGGCATTAAAACCTAGACTTACAGCTCATCCGTCAGAACAGTTCAGTCAGCAACCAGAAGCCTAGATTTATCCCCAGGTAGGTCATGACTCATTTTACAGCTTTATACCTCACATATACTCAAAATAAGAAGAAAAATACAGCAGAGTTGCATAACTATCATACTAGATCAAGCAAATACAGACCAGTTCAGTTTTGTTTTTCAGACTACACTTGGCATAAGTGAATGGACAGAAGGGATCAAAAGGGTTAGTGAGAAGAAGTTTGGAGAACTGGGGTTTTATAGCCTGGAGAAGAAAAGGCTAAAGGAGAATGTATTTGTTGCCTTTCACTATGTAAAGGAGAGTTGCAGCTGAGAGCGAAACAATCTCCTCTCAGAGATGCACAGTGAAAAGACAGGAGGCAACAGCTACAAGATTCATCCAGAGAACTTTGAGATGGATATAAGGCAGGGGGTGGAATATATGTATATTATGTACATAAATATATATATCAGTGTGTTTAAGCACTGGAACAGTTCCCAAGAGAAGTTGTAGAATTCCCAGTTCCTGGAAATACTCAAAACTCAACCAGAAAAATGGCTGTGCAATGTAACATGCAATGTAACTTGACTTGTAATTCAGCGCTGCTTTGTTCTGTGATGTGGCTAGATGACCTCTAGATATCTGTCCCAACCTAAGTTTTTGTATGACTCTAAGATGCAGCAGACTTTACCACTACCACCAAGTAAGCAAAATACCCTCCAGAGGCTGAAGAGGTGAGTGCATGAAAACATTCTCCTGACTGAAAAAATGTATTTTGAATCTTTCTGCATCTTCATGCATTGTCTTACAACAAATATATTACTCTGAACTGTGCAATTTGTGGAACGTACTAGGGTGCTGTCTCAGACAACCAACAGATTTAAGAAATGAGGTCTCTCTATCTAGATGAGATTGTCTTTAAATCTAGTCTGTCTCATGATTGGGAGGGAGCACACTGTAGCTGTACTCTCTCGAAAGCGACAATGTGATTTCTGGGATCCTCCCAGCTATGCTGTTCCTGAGAGAAGGTATAGATTGCTCCCACTCGATATTTATATCAGTGCAGGCTTTAGATCAGTGGATCATAGCACCATTTACAATATCAAAAAAATTCTAGCCATCACTACTCTGATCAGGTGCTTTGTGTTCTCTTTCCTACTACTTTTGATACAGGTAGCAAAAGTGACAGTACCAGATAAAAGGGGAAAGGAAGAAATGTAGGGTGAAAAGGGATTATGAAAAGGCTAAGTTACAAGCCTGCTTCTTTTCTGAATTGCACACAAACCTACTATTGCTACCTAAATAAGCTGATTACATCTCTGAGGAATATGGGAAATGAAGTGGACAACTGGTCTCCATAATTTTGGCTTGCAGGCCAAATTCAGGTCAGCAGTCAGTAGAAATTTATGGCACAATTGTTGGTACTACTCTTAGAGCATTCCAAGTACTAGTCATCATGTGAACAGGTAGAGGTTTCAGCCAACTTCTGGCAGTAAGAGATAATAAAAAATTTGTAAAAATCAAGGGAAGATGTAAAACAATGGATGAAGCCACTGTCTAAAGCAGACTGGTAGTAGCTCTTTGGAATTTTGGAGAGTTGGAAGAAGGTGCAGATTTGTGAAAGGGCTGAGACATGGCTAAGCTGAAAGTATTTAAAGCTAAATACAAAATATTACAAAATCCAACCTTCCTTTAAAAGAAAAAAAAAAAAAGATCAGGTCTGTCAGCTTTAAAAGGACATAAGGAGCTTCAAAGTACTCATTCACAACAGTGGGAAGTAAGCCTATTTGTCATGGTCCAACCAGCCACTGCATCATAGCAAGCAATAAAGGTAATTCTCAAAGACAACTGAGCTAGTGCTGCTGGGTTAACACAGCAATTGTTTAGAAAAGGAGTTGTCAACCTAGAGCACAGCATCCCTCCAAATCTTTGTGAAAAAGTTTAGCAAGGTGCAGACAAGTCACATAAATACTTTTCTACAATTTTAGCAAATTAAAGAAAAATCTGACTGAATAATATAGTTCATAACTTCTCAGATTGCTTTTTCTTGTGTTCCTGAGTACTACAGATGTAAATTTGTATTTATATATGTCTCTTAGTTTATAAATTTGTATGCCAAGCAGTAGAAATCCAGTAACTGGGATGAACTTTACTGCACTGACTCTTCAGCAGTGTGCAATCCAAACAGGTTTTCATTATATTATATTTCTCTTTACAAATATTGCAACTTTAAAGAGACTAGTAACAGGTTTAAAGAACCTCTATTTTTCCTTTTTTCCCTCTATTTAAAATGATAACAAATACTACTTAAATTTTCAATGTTGCAAATGTTTATTCATGTATTTCAAATGAACTTAGAAGCAGCACTCACATCTCATCGCAGCTCCTAATTACCTGCACAGAGAAGAAGAAAGAAACAAAATTCATTCTTTTTACTCCCTAGACCATGCTACAGGAGCTGAACAGTAAATAAGTAAAAGACCAAGGTCATGCACACAGAAGTGCAATAAAACACAACTGCTGAATGAAAATGGATGGCATATCTCATTACAGCTGAAGTGGAAGTGACCTGCCAGTCCCCAAGATGATGCTCTCTGGCCCGCCATCATTGCCCCGAAGAAGAAAGCAATGGTTGCTGTTTGAGGAACACATGCAGCTGAAGAACCAAATGGCTCCAGCTGGTTCACAGCTCAGAATTTTGCAAAGGGTCCTTCAGCTCCTGTTCCTGAACACAGTCAGTCACTTAGATCAAAGAGCTACTGCATCTACATGCATCACAAGAAGACAGTCCTAAAAATGGTGCTCACTACATTGGGCAAAAGGCAACCAGCACTGAAACTGTGATTCTAAGACAAGATTTATTTCACACTGTATCTGGAGCCATCCACCACATTCTGGCATTCAGAGCAATCTGTAGATGTGAAATTAGCATCCTATTGCAGACAACGTGATCCTCTGATTAGTCCTTCCTATTTACAAATAAGCTTAAAGGTAGGAGTCCCACTGTGACCAGTGGGACTAGAAACTCTAGAATTACTCTACTGTAGACCTACCCCAATGACGTAGGCAAGTGACCTTTAGGAAGTTTTGGCTAAGTCAAAGATTCTCATTCGAATATATTCTTCAAGCCACAGAATCTTTTCAGGATTGTATAAAAGTATTTAAAAGAAATGAAGTGCTCCCCAAGGAAAAAAAAAAACACAACAAACTATATTTTCATTTACCCAGGTTAGGAACTAGCCTTACAAGCCTGCACTGGGCCACAGCTTATGGAACCATTCCTGCACATATTTAACTTGGAGAGAACTTCTGCTACTGTCCATTGGCACTTCTACAAGAATGGACAAGCATGAAATGGAGAACTACAACCTGCTCCTCTCTTCTCAGTTTTATGAGGTATCACGTACATTTGTTTTCTGTCTTAGAGACTTCCTACATTAGCCAGTGTCTGAAGTTACTTGTCACTGCTGCCAAACACAGCAGGGAATTACAAATAAGGAAATACATTTCGCTGATTTGTGTATCAAGAAGCACAAAACTAAATTCACAGGAATGATTTAGTAGTGATTTCAAATGCAGCCATGAAGAAGATTTACAGTCACCTCTCTGCACTCAGCTCAAATAATTTGGTGAATGAGGACTTGCACAAATACTCAGCACTTTTTGATACTGCGGCATATGATGGACTGAGTCTTTTGGAAAAACCTTTATCAGATGGGTTTATTTCACTAAGAAATCTAAGCCTGTTCACATCTGACTTTTTCTATCGCTCAGGTTTCTTCTACTTTAGACCATTCTGTCCCAGTAGGTAGTTTAATAAAGGATAACAAGGTCACCTATGTAAACAATTACAGTATTTCAGTTCAAAACAAAATAATGCTTCTTTGCTCTCATAGTTAACATTTGATCTTCAGGATGATGAAGAGAGACCCAGAACATTTCCCAATGTGGTAAAACCCACAAAGGAACAGAAAATAACGTGGGGTTTTTTTTCACAAATTATTTTAAAAGTCCCAGCTTGCAGAATCTGCAGCTCTTTTGAGGTCCACCACACACAAGCAATGCCCTGTAATTCATAGGGCAAGACTACACAGATGGCAGCCACCACTGCCTTCTCCCAGTTCTTTTAAAAGAGTTTTAAAGCACAAAAGAGTTTCTCTCAGGAGTTAGTACCACCATAATGCTCGTTCCAGTGCAAATTCCATGTTGTTCTATGGGATACAGAGAAGGAAAAAAACCCATCAACTCATACTTGTTTTCCTGGCCATTTGCTTTCCAGTTCTCAAAGGTCACCTCTTCTCAAGACATCACTTCATAGCGCTTAAAAATACTTTCTCAAGTCTGAGAAGCGAGTGCAATAAGCCAAGTGGAGATTTACTCACAGACAGTTTTCTCAGTTCATTCTCTGCAGATACTAGGGTCAAAGCAGGTTACCGAAGTCAGTGCAGGCTACAGAATAACTGCCTTGCCTTCCTGAAAAACTACCAGACAGTACTACAGGCATCAAACTGTATGGTGCTAAATCTTTCTTTGCCGTGCCAACAGGAATAAAGTTTAAAAAAAAATTGTGTAGAACAGATTACATAAAAAGTAATAAAAATCATAAAACATAAGCAGCATTTTTCTCACCCACTCAGAGGAACTGCTAGCTTACTAGCATACTGAACAAATGAAGATAACAGCAAAATAATGGGCTTATCAAAATTAAGGAAATCCCTGTGGAGTATATAATAAGAAGAGATTGGATGTTGCTTTAGAGAAAAAAAAACAACCCCTCTCATTGTAATGGTGTGTGGTGAAGAACATAATATAGTATAAAATAGTAGGTGGAAAGGTGGTTGATTTGTGCAAAAGAACCCAGCATACTGGAGAAAATAGGAATAGTTTACTGTTAGAGTTAACTTCAGGAACTGTCACCCCTATATTGCTGTTGAAATCAGCAAGGTCTTTCACTGATTACAGTAAGAAAATGTCCATTAGAGAGTAAGTCTGCCTTTAAATAGCACTGCTTTCTTCTGTGACTTTAAAATACGTATCTGTATATGGACATGCATGCAAGGTAGTTGCATTACTTAAAGCCTGTTCTCCCTGTAACTATCTGAATGACACGATTAACTATTGGTAAGCATACCCATCAAAATTATGTAAAGGTATTGAGGAATAATACATTACATGCAAGTCTGACATTTAGACAAAAAAAAACCCACAAAACTCTAAAAAAATGCTTATTTTTCCTGCTAAAAAAAAAATGTGGCAAAGTTTAATTCTACACACAAAGCTGCAAAGTTCATGAATTACACATATATAGCTCCAAAGAGCTAGGTAAGTATCACTTAAAATAAAAAGTTAAATGATTCTCTAACTACAACTTCATGCCTGACTTTCCTGACTGCATCAAGATGCTCACAATACATCATGTTAATCTGTGATGGGATGTACCATAGGTGACAAAATGTGAGGCAAAGCCAAGGAAAAATATGTTGCTTGCTGCTGTCAGCTTTGTTCCATATTAGATATTACAGCAAGTAGAATCCATTTTACAGAAAGAACACTACATAGTGTCCACTGCTCTTTGAACGAGCAATCAGTGTAGAAAATAGAAAATCCAAACTGGGACCTGGTACCTCATTTCTCAGTACATAGACTGTTTTCTTTATAGAAGATTCTGTAAGCTTTATTACTATACAGCACACTTAGGCTACTCTTGATTTACCACAATACTATTTCAGTGAGATTTTTCTCAAACTCTAATGAGATAGATTTTTTTTTTTTTTAATCATGATTTTTATTGCAAAAAGGAACATCCACTGTCTGGGTCTCACTCTGACCAACTTGATAACAATAGGAACAGTTTTCCTTACACAAGTTAAGTTTTTTAAAAAGTACCTTCAGGAGCATCTTGGACATTAAGTTAAATGTTGTACAATTAAATAACAATTTAAGTTTAGAAATACACAAGAGAATTAATTACACACAATCCAGTAACTGGAAAGTTGGATCAGGTTCCTCATTTAGAAAGAAACAATTCAATTTATCAAGTATGTGAAAATTATTTGAAGTGTTACAAACTCAAAGTAACTTCTAAGTCATTTGATGATATCATACAGATCTTCCTGCCCTTTCTGGTTTTTTTTTTGTCTCTTGTGGTAAATCTCTAGGCTTTGGATTATCTTGATCAAAAAATAATCACATTTATAAGGTTAGTAATTGGCTTTCTTCTCAATTTAAATATCTGAAGATAAATACACTGTATTTTTCTTAGTTTTCTTTTCTCAAGACTGAATTCACATTTGGTCCCTTAGACAAGGAGGCAACACAGTTAAATGGGAAAACAATGAACTTGCATCCCTAACTATTATATGAGGACATTCATTACAAAGGTATGTCACATTAATGAACAGTGTGGTTCACACCACCCACATAGAAACATTATCAGCAACAGCAGCCCTGCAGGGCCTCAAAATTTGTTGTCACTTTGGAATGTAGAATCAAATTAGCAAAGCTGTGCTCAAAGGATGAGATTCTGTAAGGTTTCTAAACATCTCAGACAGAAATTCGATTAAGATTAATTCAAGGCAAGCAAGCAATTTTAGAGTCATTGCAAGCAATTTCCTTTCACATCATGGTCGTGTGCTGCTGACATGAATGCCTGGAGAAAAATGTGCTAAGTTACCAGAGACAAGATCTTACTATGGAGAGGGAAATATATTATGTTCTTGTAAGTTTAGTTTTTAAAATAATAATACTAAGGTAACGAGTCTTGTAAAGAAACATACAAAATATTCATCATGCATCATAAATAATTGACTCTAGAGATAGGGCATTTCAAATACCACAATCACATTAATTTTCAAGCTGGTTTGTGTCATCAACTTTTAAAGGTGAGACTCTTCAAAAGATTTTGCTGGATGAATAAGATTTAATCTAATGCCATTTTAGAAAAATGATAGCAGTGCTCATCAAATTATTAGTGCACTGGTAAAGCATTTTGAATCTAAATCCTTCACCACTTTAATTTATTTTATGATGTTGAAAAGGTTATCCTTCAAAAACTGTCAACCAATTCATATAAAAGATTTAGTGTTTTAAGGATAGATAAGAGGAAAACATGTCATTATATCTTTGAAAGAAGATGGGTTCTAACACCTGTAAAATTATCATTTTTCAGAAGATGGAAAAAGAATACATGGGCTTTTCACTTCTTTCTCAACTCAACATAGGCAGCCTAAAGCTATGTAATTATTTTCTTGATGTAAAAAAGTTCAAGGAAAAAGAAACTAAATTTTTCCTATTGAAATAATCTTGTGAATTTAAACTGAGGGATGTTTTTCAGCCATTTTCAATTTGTACCCTGCCAACTTTTTTTTTTTTTTTCAATAGAGAGACAGTGTCCCACGTAGTTAATTTAAAGGTACTAACAAGTTGCTCTATTTTCTAAGTCACCATTCACAAACCTTTTTAAAGTAGTTGGTGGACCAAAATAAAGAATAATTAATGAAAAACCAACCTAATAGCTTGACAGTCATTCCTATATAGACATAAGAGACTGACTTCTTATGCAATGGGGAACTTGGTTTCAAGCAAAGTAATCATGAAAAGAAGAAATATATAGCTAGGAAGTGAATATATTAAACTTAGACTGGAATTATCAACAAATATGAAAAAATTCCAAAGAAATCTTAAAACACATACTAGCAGTATAGCCATACAAGTTGCTTTGTATCTGTCCTTGCGGAAGGATTAGCAAATACATGAAACAGAGAAACATTCTCTTTCCCCTGCATACTGAAATCATTCTGATAGTGTTTTCTAAGTGGGCTAGACAGACAAGTAATACATGCTAAATACACTTTTCATGGAGAGGGTGGGGCTTGCAGATTATTTGCTCCAGTTTGCAATGGCTGAAAAATTATAAAGCCATTTCTTAGCAAACTCAAGCAATTTACCATCTTTGCCACAGGCAAAGTTAGAATATTACTGAGTGATGATTTCTTCATTCTGGACTACTGAGAGATCACATTCAGCTGTCACTTTCTTTGATCAGAGTCTGTCAAATCACGAGCAGTGGATTCTTTTCACCCTCAAATGATTTTGCTAGCAATATTTTTCACTCAGCACAGTCCCTCTTGTGTTAAAATACAATTCAAACTCTTCTGATTTCCTAGGTCTTGCCCTCACCACTCAGTGTCAATCCACACAGTCCTTTATTAGAACTAGCAGAAAAAAAATCCTCATGATACAAGAACTGTAACTGGACAACATACCTTTTCAGACTTGAGATTTACAATTGTGAAAGAAATATGCTGTCACCTCCTTTCCAATTTACTCTTTTGCCCAATGAAAAGCAAACTTTTGACACATTTTAAATTGGATAATTCTCATTGTCAGAAGGCAAAGGATCAACATTCTATTACAGTTTAATGGAAAAGATGTAGTGACCTGCTCAATTCTGGAATACCCTATCTGTGTCAAAAAAAGACAAAAAAAACAACAGAAAGAGTTGATCCCTTCATGCCACAAGTTCTGAGCAAGATGGTCATAAGAGTCCAAAATTATGCCAGCTAGCTTCAAATAGATGGTGAATTATGATTAGACAGAGGGGTTATGTTAAATAATGTGCATGACTAGTAATGTTGTAATTACAATTTCCCAAAGACTGTCACTGCTATCTAAAAACCCAGTGCTTTACAACTTCCTAGCTTTCAAATATGTTCCTAGGTATAAGGGAGGATTGAAAAAAAGTAGTGATTTTGATACATTTTCAACTCATCATGAAAGCACCATCAGGACAAAGATTTTTCACTAGGAAAAAAAAAGTTTATAGTATTTGTCATCTTGATTACTTTCCACTCTTTCTGTGTTACTATATATGTCATCTGTTGTCTACAATCCTTTTGCAGTGTCTAGGAAATCAAATGGATTTGGAATCACTGGAGTTAACAGACAAATGGTAAAAAGGCAGCCTCATTCTTGGTGACATGTGTAATTTAGATCCAATATCATCCATACAATTAATGCTTTTTTCAACCACCAAAAAGTTTTTCCTTCATTGAACTTCAGACCATTACCCTTAATCAATAATGGGGAAATTCCCTATGAATTAGACTTTAAAACCATAATGCAGCGAAGTGAACATAAGATCAAGTGTCATCTAGAAAACCTCAGAAAAAAGAACACCCAAAGTCTATCTTGCTCATTAAAAAGACCTCAAAAACTAACACCAATCATAACTGTTGATAAAGATACAATACAGATTTACTTTACTGGCTGTCAGTCATATAAATTGTATCCAGAAATCATGACAAAAAGAAAAAAAAAGTCTGCAGTTTGTGATGTAAACTACAGAAAGAGAAGGAGGAAGGTTGTTGCATAATGAATGTGTTAAAATATTCAGTAGAAGGCAGAGGGAGAGAACAATCAAAAGCTATAGACAAGGAATGAAAGAGATATTTTAAGACAATTTGTAGGAAGATGGCAAATTATTTTGTAAAGCACCTATAAAAAAATCCTTGTCGTGTGTAGAGAAGATCTTGACCAATACTGATGTGCCAGAGAAGTGACAGTTGCATTTTTAAAAATAGTTTAAAAAAAGTGTATTGTTCCTCAGCTATTTGGCATATCTTGCTCACAAACCCAGGGTCAAAATTCTCAGATCTGCACCGTGACAAAATTGTTTTCATGTGAGAATAGAAAGGAATTTGGAAGATTTGCTTTCACCTGTGATGCTGGCTATATACACCTCCCTAAAATACCTTCATCATTTGTGGCGCTCTGTCCTCTCCTATTCTTTTTCCTTGGGCATGAAACAATTTAGTTTTCAAAATATAGAAATAGGCTAGTCTAAATTACGATGTTTAAAATAAGAATAGGTGGGTAAAATTAAATGGTTTTGTGATACACTGCACTAAATTATTGAACGGGTCCTTCTGGCTTCTATGGCATTATGACAAGGTTGTAGACAGAATGACCCTAGGTGCAGAACAAATAACAATGTTTAGGCAGAGGCTGGCATGTCATAGATTTATTTTAAAAAATATATAATTGAACAGTTTCTTAATATCAGGAGAGCAAGACCAAGAGGATGAGAGTAACAGGCATTGGATGTGAATGCAACTGAAACAAGAGAAGGAGATGAGTTGTAGATTCCTGTGAAAGATGAGTTCAGGCAGTGGTCAAAATGGGCCATGTTACACACTGGTGATCTACAAATTTATGGGCATAAGGAACACAGAAGCAGGAGGGTTTGGTACCAGGGCAAATTTAGAGCTAAAAATAACTTGAATGAGTCTATTGTTTATATTCACTTGAATTCTCCTCCATCTTGATTTGATAAATGCTATTTACTTGAACTCAATTTTCCTCCTAATTTACAGGGGTTTTGTACACTACTTCAATATCCTCCAGTTCCACAGCAACATTACCTCTTCTTAAGCAGCGTTAGGAGTAGTTGCCAACTCCAGCAGCTCCAGGCTCTATTCTATGAGTTTTTTCCTTTCATTTGCACAGAGCAAAGTAACACAACAATGAAAAAATATAAGCAGCAGAAACATGGAAAAAAGTAAAACAAGTATACAGCCTTAACTAAATAAGAGCAAGAATGAATTATATCCTTCCTCAGATGTTTGAAAGCTGTGCACACCTGACAAGGAAATCCAATAGCAAGAGAAATAGTTTTCTGGATGAAGTTATGATAACCTCTTGCAGTAATGCTGATCAATGCCATAGGAAATACGTTAGCTTTACACTACAGAGAACAATCAAAGTATAAGGGACAGCAAGTAGAGGATTTTCCAGTTCCAAATTTCTAAGTGTACACTTTTCTAAATTCTCTTAAGTTTACTTGTATGAAAGCTGTTCCATCATTTTGATCATCCTGTCTGTCTTTCCTCAGCACCTTTTCCAGTTCTACTACATTGTTTTTGAAATAGGAGCAGAACAGTCCACAGTTACTGAAATAAAGCATGGATGTATAGTCTAGCATTATTATGGTTTTTGTTTCGTTCCCTACTTGTCTCCTAGTAATTCATAACACTTGGTCAACAGTGGACTGATATATTCATGGACCTGCCATAACGCCCAGTTCTCACTTCTGTGTAGTAATGGCCAGCTCAGAGCCCATTATTTTGAATGTGGTATTAAGACTTCTCACTTTCTTGCATGATTTTGCATTTAGCTAGATTGGATTTCATCTTTTTACTGTTCAGTCTTGTGTCTTGCTATATCCTTCTGAAATTACTTAATGGTTCACCTTTTTCTTTAATATCCTGGATAACCAGTAAACCAATAAAGCCATCAAAACCTTTTCACCTCATTGATCATGACTTTTTCATGAAGTTATTTGTGAATACGTTTGAAGAGCACTGGTCCTAGTGCAAACTCTTGAAGGATTCTCCTCGTGACCTGCCTCCACTGTCAAAACAACTCCAGTGAAATAATTTCAGCAATTTCTACCCTGCAAGTGAATTTTCAGATGGATACTGACTGAAGCCCAAGCTAAAAACTTGTGAGTGGAAAAAAATAAATTTCAGAGTCACCATGTGTCTGTAACTTGAGTCAGTTTTGTCATCAAATGCTGATTCTCACTTGTGGTTTCATTCTTGTTTTCAAGAAGAAAACAGACAGGCTCAGTAAAAATTATCTGATTATGTAGCTTATGCTACAGGGGAAAAGAGAGAATCCTTGTACTGACTCCGCATCTTCAGACCAAGATGGAAGTAAGTGTTATGGAGACATGTCCATGACAAATTCATTCACAGAACAGGCCTAGATGCCCATAAGCCCCACTTTTTCCACACTGTAATGCTTTAGTCAAATGTGTGGAGAACAGCATAAAGTGCGTTATAGAGACTGTAGAAAAAGCAAAAATATCCGGAAAATTTATAGCATACCACATTAAACTTACTTTATATACCACATTAAACTTTTCAAATCAGGCAGATGTCACAACAGTGCTTTGTAAGAAAGTCGTCCAAAGATACAAAAATAGATCATCCTGACTGACTCTACCTACTGCCTTTCAGTGAAACAGTGTCTAGGGCCAGAAGCACACCATGGAGGAGTTTAAATGCACGTGTACAATGTGGAAATGAAGGATTTGAAATTAGGTGGTCATTCAGTTGAGTAAAATAAATATGAGTGTTCATTTCAATAAAAAGGTCTTTCTAAGGAGTCGATTTTTGCATAAACATCAGACTTGATGCGATCTGGAAACTTTAAAAATTAAATATCATTCTCTGGTTTAATTTTCCTAAGCTCTTCATAGACTCAGTGGGGTACAAAAGCGGCTAATACATGATTTTAATGTGTCTTTGCCTGTCAAAACAACAGCTCCATGCATGGAGTAGCTGAGACTTGAGAGATTGAAACTGAGACGCACTGAGTCATCTATGAGATAAATGATATGTAATATGTGGCAGAAATCTGTTTCTATTTGGAAACATGATGAGAAATTAACACGAATATCACTTTTCTAATCACGTAAAATTGCCAGGTTGATTTTCGAGTCATTATCCCTGTAATCAGATAAAAAGTTTTCAAAACCAAGTTGTTCCCATTTGTGGTCTCTTGATCATAGCCTGTCTAGACTATTCTAACAACACATTCTATTTAGATTAAATGTTTGCACCATCTGCACTGTAAATGAAGGGGGGGAAAAAAAGGTTTTAGAACACCACTCTTCACAAGCCTTGAGCCAATGACAGTGTTCCTTCAAGAACTCAGCTTCACTACAAGCACAGGGAAGCATTCTTCAGAAGTCAGTTTACTTACTCATTTGTATTTGAGGCACAGGCTTTCCTCACCACTGAGATAAACAGTTTCTACTTTTACACAGGGAGAATATGCTCTCCAGCATAAAATGATTTGGACAAAGTGCACAAAGAGCACTGCTTCAAATATCTTGAATAATATTTCTTCAGTGACCTGCATAAATTGATTGGTTTTATGTGGAAACTTATAAAAGACACAAAATAATTCTTCAAAAGATCAAGTTTGTTTACAAATCACAGCTGACTTTCTCAGTGAATGTGTTATTAATTATTTGTAAAAAAACTCCAACAAAACCCAACCCCCTATTTTACAACTGCTTCAGAGGAAGGAAAGAAGGTTTAACACACATGATTAAATTTAAACTCTATGTAAGCATAAACTTTTCTATCCATAGAGGATTTCATTGTCATAATCTCTCTAGGTGAGTGACACAGATTCAGATCACTGAGTACATGAATAAAATACAGATATATCTTACATTGAAAAATATATAATTTATCTATAATATATTTATAAATGTATTTTTATATACTATATCTTTAAATATATTTGACGGCTTAAAACTACTTTTATATACATAACTTAGACTTTGTCAACTACTTACTCCATTGGTTAAAATACCAAGCTAGAGGTGCTGGTGGTAACTGGTGATCAAGCAGCAAAGGCATAGGCCATCCTGAGGAGCCAACTGTTTAAAAACTGTTTCAAAAACTTTACTTTCTGCCTTTGGTCAGCCAGAAAGAGATGAGTTTCGGCTAACATTTCATTTCTTCCTCAGTCTCAACCAGGTACAAATAGTCTAGTTTTCCTGGCCTTTTGAATTTTCCAGGTCAATTTAGTACTATAAACATTGTCCTGGTAGATGTGTTACAGAAACTGTACTTGTTAGGCTTCTCTAGCTGTGACGAATCAACTAATCATCTATTCTTGGAGTAAACAAGCAGTTTTCCTAACACATATCAAAATAGCAGAGGCCCTAGAGCCAATGCCAGAACGGTTCTTGCTTGCTTTCTTCATAGCAATCTATAGACACAGATAAAATAAAAAAGTGTAGGTCAGAGAAATACATTTTGAATTACAGAGATTGTAAAGATGGAGGCATGTAAGGATTCAGTTCTGCAGATCAAAGCTTACTCTCACTGTTGGGTTCTATATGAAAGACAGAACTAAGAATCTAGCACTCAGCTTTATTTTGAGCATAGCCTAAAATTAGTTGACAACTGATTTCTGCCATTAGAAATAAAACCTCATGAAAGCAAGAGGTACCCAAGCAGTTAGGATGCTCAAATATGGTCCTGAACTCAAATCTGTCTTAACCCATTTGATATGAAGCTGATGTGGGACTGTGAAGTATTATAACACTTACATTGCCAACCTTACTGTTTTAACTGTTCTTTGTAGAAAAGACACAGGATTATAATGAAAATAGGTAAGATTAATATTTTGCAGGTAATTTAATATACTGTGAGTCAGAATTATATACAGAATAAGTATATAGAATATTCAATGATATGCAGAACATGGAATGAGTAACTATGTTCTTATATGTACAGACACACAAGCACTCCTATTTAGGATAATCCTGTTTGTGTTTCTGACATATTTTTATTAACATATCTGAAGCACTATAAAAGCTGTACTGCATGAAAATCCCTAGCCACATACAAAATATAGATGTGTTACTGAAAATTGCAGCATTTGTCTTTCTAGCTTTTATTATCAAAGCTGTGATTTTCTCAGCATGTTCAGTAACAAATTGCACTGTTTTTAAACTAATAAAATCAGTAACAGTTTGCCATCTATGGCATTACAGGAAGAATATTAAAAATACTAACAATAAGTAAACTTAGAGACATGTGTCGAAGTACAAGTGATTTCTGCCATTATATTTGCCATTTATAATGAGAAAGCTTAATTATTAGAAGTTTTTAATAATGTGGAAATTATATCTGCAAGTTTCAAAAAATAAAATGTCTAATTAAATGGATGATTAGCAATGCTCCCATCCGCTTCAGTCAACAGTAGAAGTATTTGCAGGTTTGTAATATGAACAATTTACCAAGAATATAGAACTTGTCCTGTCTTGAGAAACACAATATCCTCCACTGTACCCTAAATCAACCTATTTATAATCATACATCTAGCAGTGAAGACGACTATTTTTAACGAATCTTCACATACAGTATTTCCACATATCTAGAGAGGAAATCAGCACAAATATATTTTAAGTACCTGCCGATACCAATTTGGGGTGCTTTTACCTTTAGAACAAAATTTCTGTTTATGAATCAAACATTAAGGTTGAGGATTCGAAGGCAGAGATAAATACATTATCACATTTATTATTGCCCAGACACTTCAGAAGCATGCATGCATAAATCACATCATACAACTTCCAACAAGCAACAAGTCTCTCCTAGTTGGTCTTGATAGAGAAAAATGGAGTGTGTATGCCATGCATTGCTATTAAATATTCTCTTTACTACAACAATGGATTTCCTTTCCTCTATGAAATAGTACTTTTTACTAATATCAAGTCATTCAAGTTGTAACAAGGCACACATTCAATTAATTCATCTAGCCTCTGTAAAATCCAACTTAATCTCCAAACATGAGACAGTTAGGCTACAACACTTGCAAGAAAAATATTGGAACATTTCCAGCAGAAGCTAACAAACCCTATCACTAAAGATATGCGTTTTGTTCAAAACTTGCCTATCTCATTGTCTTCAAGCTGAAAGACCAACTTTATAATTCTTCCAAATATAAGCAGTGTTCTAATGCCTAATTTTAATTCTAATAGAATGTTAGCTACAAGGTTGAGATTGACAGCATCCTAGTTCTACTTAATAGTAACTTATAACCTTCTAAAATTGTCCAGCATCCTGAAACGATCAAGGCCTGCTTATGTTACTGCCTTTCTACCACTTACTGTGTTTCAAAGGCGGGCCTATCGTATTTTCTACTTGCTTCAGATACAGATAATCCTTTTCATACACTTAAAGCAATTAGCTATGGACAAAGATCTATTCCTCCCCCC
This sequence comes from Cariama cristata, assembly GCF_000690535.1. Taxonomy (NCBI): domain Eukaryota; kingdom Metazoa; phylum Chordata; class Aves; order Cariamiformes; family Cariamidae; genus Cariama; species Cariama cristata. The sequence goes on along the minus strand of NW_009604246.1, from coordinate 113,681 downwards.
TCCCTGTCCCTCAAATCTTATGAGCAGAAAGCTTGCATGGAAAATTAGATTATCTTTTAAAGAAGTCTTAATTTTAAAGGAGTGAAATAAAACTGACTTGATGGACAAGTTGAACCAGGAGTACTGATTTACAGTACGTGTAATTTCTGTTACAAAGAAGAATGTCACATTTATAGTGGATTACAGAAAGCAACTAAAGAAATTGATCCAGTAGAGCATAAAATTTTGTTGAAACTTGTGATTTTCTGTATAAACACCTGCAGAACTATTTCCTCAAATATTTTTTTGATTGCTTGAAGATAGTAGAACATTTTAGGCCACTGAATAGGAGCAGCTGAGTGAACTGATGAGGGGTTTAGTTATTATCCTTCCTATACGGAAGTGGCATTGAACAAAATTCACACAGAGCTATAAATTGGAAAATCCATCTCCTTACCCAGCTGAAGTGATCACAGCTCTGTTACATCTGGAAGCTTCCAATGGAGTTACTCTTTTAGCCAAATAGTTGCAGTTTGTCACTGTTGTCACATGTTTTCCTGTCCTCTCATAGGCTATCCCTTGCCAAGATACTTGTAGAGTGTCAGGTCTTCAGAAAGGACTCAGTGGTATACTGAACCTATATATCTCAACACACAGGTCCTCTTGGATAATGTTCCTTTTCTTTCCCCTTATTCTGCTCTTGGTAGAATTGCTTCAGCCTAACACAGAACACCATAGAATTAATAACAGTGACCTCTTAGGTCGTCCAGATACTTTCAAACATGAATACATATATCATTGTCACATCAATATAAACCACTTTTAAAATTACTATTGTTTTTAAGCCTTCAGCTTACCAGACTTGCATAAGATTTGTAGTCTTCCTTGGGTAAGTAACAATAAGAACATAATGTATTACTACGTGGCCCAGCTGCACTCATGATTGTAACAATGAATTGTAAGCTGGTTCGTTAAGTGGGAAACCTGAACATCCCACCTTCTGGTTGTTAAGCAAAATACAGATTGAAGAATGAATACTGTTAGGAATGAAGAGAAGTATATCCTAAAATAAACATAATTTCCAAATTATCTCTAGTAAAGTGACTCGTCAAACTCTAAACCAAAAAGATTCTGTAAATATTTCTAGTCTTAAACTGAGCAACATATGAAAACATAGCCTCTGTAGTTTTTAGGCTGCAAAAGCTAATCTGGAATGGGTCTTAATGTAAGTATATTTTTACAAAATCACTTTCTTTATATTAAATAGTCTTCAGAAAATAAAAAGAAGTGGTATTCATAATAACCCTGCATATCTAAAAAGGCAGAACACACTAAAATATAACATTCCTAGTTTAAAATAACCTTGCAGTATTACTTACTAGGTCTAAAATAAAAATTTTGTTAAAAGCAGCTAAACCAAGTACAATCAAGAATGTTATTATGTCCTCTTTGTTATTCTTTATGATATTTTTACTGATATTTTATTCAATTTACACTTAAAAATAAGGGTTACTATTTTTTAAAAAAGGTATTATTTGTCTAACAGGTATGTATTGTTATGTTAATAAATAGTTATTACTTCTTTGTTAGAGAAGTATTACAATGCATGGTTCATTAGCATTATAATTGTCCTTAAAAAGGGACCATAAAATGGAAATTAACATGGGAAAATATGGAATAAGAAAAGCTTCAAGACTACACATCTATAAAGATTTCTCTGATTTTTTCTTCGAAAAAAGCAACATTGGCAAGATGGAAAAGTTTACAAATTCTAAATTCTGAATGCTTATTCCATTCTCAGCATGTTGAAACCTTACTAGGAAAAGATTGACAATATTGGACAAATGTGCTTTAGAGATGTAATGAATTTAAAGAAACTATGAAAGATATGACAGAATACAGAGCCCCTTCTAGCAGTTGCAAACAGGCTTAATATCATTGTAATAACTCATTTTTATGTCTGGATGAGAAAAAAGGCTGGAGCTATAGAAGACCTCCAAAATGTGTTGTAATATAGACTGAGAACACAGAAAGTTTTGTGAATTATTGTCACAGAGGAAGGTAAGTGGTAGTAAAGAAGGTACTTCATGCATTCTTATTTCTATTCCCCAGAAGTAGAAGAAAGGAAGGAGTATTTCTAGAACAATGAAGTAAGACAGTTAACCCTTCTATATAGTAAAGGAATACCTGATTGTCAGTAGGTACAAATTGTCAAAACTGTGGGAAGACTGAAAGTTTCCAGACTTGTTTCTATTAGACGCAATGAATACGTGTTATACTAAAATTAGATTTAAAAAACCCAAACGAAACAAGAACAAAACAGTATCTAAATAGAGGCAGAAAAATTGCCCTCTGAGCATCATAACAAACCAAACCAAGACTTTTTTTAAAAAACATCGTATTTTTGAGCTTCACAAAAAAGGGCTGAAAGATTTAGTATGTCAGCAATTCATCAACAAGAAAAATAAAAAACCTAAATGAAACACATGTTCTTAATAATGTAATTTTTTAATGATTTAGAGTAGTAATAGCTGGATACTGTAATTCCTTGTCTTCACTTTTTTTGTTATTCCTTGATTTCTGCTGAAATTATCTTTGCTGTAGAAGTTGCCACATATCCATGTTTCTAAAGGCCTTGTTGCTCTAGAGTGTTTATGTGAACCTTTTCTTCAAGTATAGCCACTGCCAAACTGCATATATTTGCATGCCAAAAATCAAAATACTGTATCATCATATAGTTTGTTCTACTCTAAAGCTTAGTGTTTTTCACACACCAAATTTCAAACATTGGTATGTGATCCAATGTAGTACTTCCTCAGTCAGACCTGTCTGCAGAAGACAGGAAAACAACTGCATGACTGAAACCATTTACCAAAAAGGCCAGGTAGCATCAGTTTGCCAAATTCATTGGGTTTGTGTAATCTGAATGCTTCAACAGAAGGCTGTGGGAAAATCTGAAGCCAGTCTCAAGTATAAAAACAAGTCACCACTTATTTCATTTTTTCTCTCCTGCATACAACTTTACCTACAAAAGAAATGTACTGCAATCATGAATATTCACTGCAACAACAATTTAATTTCCTTTCTATTTATATAGGAACAAAACCAACCCTTTAACCACTGTCCTCTCTACAGTATAATTCCACAGATCCCCAATTGCAAAAGACTCCAACCTTCATCTCAGGTGAGGTGCTAGATATCATTTCCATAAGAAGTGAATATTTCTTAGTTTCTTGTGTTAGAATTCTAAATATTCAGTGGTGATATTCAGATCATTCCTCATTCCTAAAAAGATTGTGCTTTCCCATACAGTCAGAAACAAGTTTCAGAGCCTGCAGTAATCAAACCTTCATTTATCGAGCTCCATAGAGAAGAAAAAGTGTCAGTAAGCTAAAGGTGTAAAATTTCTTTCAGACTACTGCTTGTATAGGTTACAGCCAGAAAATCAGCCCACCCATTCTAGATCCTAAAGTTTCTCTCCATTTGATTCTCCCAAATCATCTTAAATCAGTTTTTCAAATGAAACATTATGCAGAAACTTATATCTTTGTCAGTTCAGGCTGGTATGATATGACTCCCTTTCAAATTTTCAGTAAAAATCACTGTTTTTACAGCTTCTCTCTGCTGCCTCTAGTTTATCAATGATTCATTTTTCCTTTCTAACCAAGGAAGAACTGTTTAAATGTTCTGTGTGAAAAAGACTTCTTTCAGAAATATAATACATTGCTCTATATTTAATTTTCTTTACCTATACAACAGGGATAATAACATCTACCCAAATATTACTCACATATTAAAAAGCTTTAGAGGCAATGGAAGTTCTGCTGGTTGTTCATGCCGCTGATTCTACTGCTGCTGGTAAGGGGAGGAGCTGCTGGCCTGTCCCACAAGGAAATGTCATGTCTGCCAATTTAGAGAATTTGCAACAGCTGGAAACGGTATTTGTGAAGACAGCAAGAGGAGTTTTCCATTATAAACTGTTTTTCTCTCATGGCTGATCAGCATTAGTAAAGAAGTAAATACCTAGAAGCAGGAAATCTGGCCCTCGTTTAAAGCAATGAGAAAACACCCACTGAATTCAATGAAGTTGACATTTCATCCAGGACATGATTGTACACTGATAACCAAGAAAGTGAAGTAGTGTTAAGTTATACAAGATAAATGTACACTGCACCTTAAATGCCACTCAGGGCCCAGGTTTTAACCTACCCAATCATTTCAGCTATGGAAAATTAAATAATCAGCAAAACTTTTAGCACCAAAAGCGCAGGTTTTTACTTTTACCTTACTTCCACCACCAGGTTTCCCACATGCTAACTTTCTAGCTTTTCATTTTATTTCCTTACTCCTATCCATTTTCCAATTTTTTTCCCTCTTTTTATTATAATTCACAGCTTTCAGACTGAGGTTTGCAACATGTTAGTTATTTTTACAGAAGAGTATGTGTAAGTACACACAAGTAACAAAACCCCACAATTTTCTACAATTCTGGATTGCAAAAACCTGCCTTATTTCCCCACATGTGAGATGTTTACACATATAAGACTCAGCAACACAATCAACTCTAGAACACCAAGCAGAGGAGGAAGTATAAGCCCAAACAGGAGCATGAGGGAGAAGGAAATCGCTGTTCCTTGAGCAGAAAGTACGTACTTTGGGTGAAGGATTAAGAAGTAATTTCCTCATAAAGTCATATTATTTCTTTACTTTTAAAAGCTTTTTTACACAATTTTTGAACTAACTTTTATTTTATTTTCAGGATTCTTCAACCAACACCTCTAGATTAGTTTCTTCATAAATCATAAAGAAAGAAAAGAGACAATATGTTACAAATATCTTAAAAAAAAAAAAAAAGATGTTTCTATAAACTGTATTATAAATCAGCTCTAAGTAAGCTCTAAAAAACTACATCATTGTGTGGCATCACATGTACTTTCTTTTGTCATTTGTTGGGTGTAATTGGCATTTCACGTCTCTTCTGGTAATGATATGCTACATAAATATTTCATGCCACAATAATTATGCAATCCCTATTCGTCTGATAGTGGTTGCCATGTGTATAAGTACAATTTTCCTGTATTCTGTAGGCTAATTTGAACAACTCAGTATGCCTTGATCAGCACAGGAAATACATACATTTTGTATATAGCCATGATATAATTCCTCTCAAAACAAACAAGCTTAAATTACGACATCTGTTGCTAGCCAGGTTTCTGAACAAAGCAGAAATCCATGCCATTATTTTATATAAATGTACACTCTGTTTTTGTCAAACACTGCTCTTGAAAATATATATTTGAATATCATAACAGTTTTGCAGTCAGTACATCACACATGAAGTAAATGAATTCCCATAGAAAGACTTCATTATTTTCTTAATTTCTACTGGGAATCACAGAGGTGCCCTTTTCTTTGTCTTTCACAAACAATTAACCTTTTGCCATGTATGCAGTTGGCTGAGAGCAATCCTAAGTGGCTCAGAAAATAATTTACAGCAGGAACTGTACAAAGTTAATTAGTATTAGTCTAAGAAGGTTATTCATATATTATCAAACCGAGAAACTGGTCAGCATGACCCTTATGGAACTTTAAGCTACAGCTGAGTTTTGTTGTCATCAGCTGCAGAGTATAAATGCTAATCAGGCTCAAGTACAGATACAGGTCTTGTAGTCATGGTTATTTTAAGTCTGAATGTTGGAACTTCTGAAAGTATGGGTAAGTACAAGCATGCAGAGTAAATAACTATGCTATTACTCACATTTTATGTTGGAGAAAGAAAACAAAACCAGAAATACTGTTATTTCACTTTAACTGGGAATTTTTTTTCTTGTTCTCTTTTTTTACAGATCAGTTTATTCAGGTTTTCTTTTCTGCCTAAAAATAAATACCCCTTAGAGTTATGAGCGTGTATTCTTCCAAAGGCAGAATCAAGGCATAGAGAACGCAGTCTCAATTTTAAGTTTGGCAAGAGAGAGAGCCCTCATTGTGCTTATTACACCACCTGAAGTGCACGCCATTAGATTTCCAAATATTTGCCCTGTTGCCATTGAAAGCGAGCCATTTATTAACAATTATTTGATAGTTCCTTTTTGTACATATGGCAAGTGTGACTATCAGCAGTCAGTCTATTATATGGAATCCCTTTCTACACTTGTGTGCCATATGTACTCATTTAAACTTAACTGACAATCTCAGTTATTATGTAGACTTACATTCCCCATTTGGGAGCATACTTGTGTAAGTTGCTGACTAATTAAAGGCAACTCAGAAATCTTAAAATCCAGCTGCAATCATACAATCATTTGGGCTGGAAGGGACCTTTAGAGGTCATCTAGTCCAACCCCCCTGCGGTGAGCAGGGACATCTCCAACTAGATCAGGTTGCTCAGAGCCCCATCCAGCCTGACCTTGAATGCCTCCAGGGATGGGGCTTCCACCACCTCTCTGGGCAACCTGTTCCAGTGCTTCACCACCCTCATTGTAAAAAATTTTCTCCTGATGTCAAGTCTAAATCTACCCTCTTTTAGTTTAAAACCATTACCCCTTGTCCTGTCACAGCAGACCCTGCTAAAAAGTCTGTCCCCACATCTCATATAGGCCCCCTTCAGGTATTGGAAGGCCGCAATGAGGTTACCTCGAAGCCTCCTCTTCTCCAGGCTTCTCTCCTAGGCTTCATCCAAACCACAACATCCCCAAGTAGGGGACCTTGTTTAAGGGGAGACCTGGTTTGGTGTCATGTGGAGCCACTTGGCTCCCACACATAGGCACAGTTTTGCTGAAAGGACTGAGACAGCAGCTAGTCTCCCAAGAAGAGCCACGCCAGGCCCTGACAGGAGTTCAGTCATGGCCATGGCACTTCCACCCACGGGGCCACACTGCTAAAAGTTGTAAAGGCGCCAGCCCTGCCCCTGCACTGTGAGGTAGAAAGGTCAATAGTAAAGTCCTTGTCTCTGAGGGTCAGGAAAAAAGAAAGAAGAAAAATAGCTCCTGCATAGGCTGCTCCCATCCTGGCATGTAGCTGTGGCAGCTGACTGTGAGGCAGCCACCAGAGCACAGGGAGTCATTTCTTCACAGCGGAAAACACGGGAGGGCAGGGCAGGGCAGGGCTCATCCCACCCAAGGCCAGCAGACCGCACCAGCCGGGTCTGGAAACAGCCCACAAATGGCCAAGCCTCACCACAAGCCTCGACAGTGAGAGCAGAATGAGCTCAGGGGCTGATTTACCTGGTATAAAGTTTTAAGTAAGGAAGATATTTGAACAAGGGAGTTTGAACAAGTAGTTAGGAAACACTGGGTTGATGGTACTAAGGGTTACAACTCATCACCAGAGTTCTTACAACAAAAGTGGATACCTGACTGAAAAGACTTGCTCTTGGAGTGGGGATTTATTCAGCAGAGGCCTCCAGCTCGTGCTGCAAAGGAGGTCAGCTTGGATGATCCCAGTAGCCCGTTTTGGCTTTACAGTCCGTCGGTCTACAAAGCCTAATTAAACTTAAGCATGTGAAGTGAATTTGGGCAGCTGGCCAAAACAGCTCTGCTCTGTAGATCGCCGTATGTGTTACAGTTATCTAGTGAACAATTTCTCATCACTGATCAGAGAGCCTCTTAGAGTCTTTCTGCCACTGACTTCATATCTCACAATCATTTATATTATAGTTTAAATAACATCTACTATAAACATTGTCAAGCTAAGTCAGTATCTCTGTGGTTGTTCATTACTGGAAAGTAAAAAAAGATTGATCCCTGGTTACAGAAAAACTCAAAAGATCTGCCATGTTACATCATAGCTTTAGAGAAAGAACTAACCTCTTTAAAAACACTGAACCCTTGGCGATTTCTTTTCTGCCTCTCCTGAGGTTTTTAAAGATTGACTATAATAAGGGTTTTTTTTTTTCCCTTTTCTCAGTTTCAAACTTGAGAGGAAAATGTGGTTTTGGAAGTCAAACTCTGATTCTAGTATAAGAATTACATTCCACTAAAGTTTAAAAAACAAATTAACAAAAAGACAGTATAAAGGAAGGAAAATCCAATATAAAATAAAACTAGATCAGCAGAATACAGAGCATGTGAAAGAAGAATAGTGGTTTGGAAAGTAGGAAAAAGAAGATAAAATTAGGTCTTGCATATACAGCTGTAGATTGGAGGTATTTGTCTGCAGCTGGAATGATATAATTTTTTTTTTGCTAGAAAACTGCTCACTTGCTGGTGACTTCTAGAAGAACAAGAACATTTTAGCAACTAAAGTAAATGGTTCATCAATTTTAGTTAATGAACCCCCAAAATAGAAACCTGCTCTGAACTCAGTATAATTAGATATTTTTCTGGTTTCAGACAGTAGTTTTGTGAAGCTGATTTTGATAAAATGAGCCCATATACCAATGGCAGAGGACTGGCTAGTTGCAAAAATTATATTCATGAACAATATGTTGAATGAATTAAGGAATATCCATTCAGGTTTCAGAATAAATAATTCAGGGACCAATTAACAGTCAGCTGTAAGTCAGCGTAAGAAGTCCCACTGATTCAAGTGGCTTTGGCTCCAGTCCTAAGGCTTTAATCTTACCGTTTAAAAAAATCCGTGCTTGGACATCTGATATCCTTGCATGTGCCCTGGCTCAGCCCTGTGAAGTAAATGAGACTTTGCATATGTCCGTACATTTTAAGATGAAGTATGACTGCCTAATTTGTGGGTTTTATTGATTTATATAGGTGCCGAGTTTGACACCTGCCTGTTTTGTCTGCTTGTCTGAGCAATACATCATTGCAGATCATGGCAGAGTGTGTTATGTACTCATCTAGGGATTTAGCAGGGGTTTTAAGCTTCCCTAACATTTCATGTTTGCTTTTTAACACTCCATCATACGTTTATTTTACCTCCAAGCAAACATATGTTAAGCATAAATTTCTTTTTCACATAGTAGCAAAAGAGGAAAGTATTATTTATTGATATTAAAAAAAAAAAATCTGTTAAGGAAATAACCACATGTTATTTCCTAGCAAAATCATGGTAGTGCTCTGTCTGGACTGCTTTTCTAATACTTGTGAAGTCAATACAAATATTTTTAAATATTTATTAAAATACTCAAACATGCTACAGATTGTTTTGTTCCGCTACATTCTGTCTTTGAATGTATTCACATCCAGTGGAATCAGATGCAAGGAAGATATGTGGCAGGCTTTCTAAATTACCTGTCAGAATGAGGGAAGGAGACATTAGAGAAAGAGCAAAAGACATAACAGGACATGACTAGGGTGTGTACTATAGTCCTTGGAAGATTGAGGCCAAACTACTGAAATAATGATCTGGCTTAAATATACATTCATGTAACAAAGAACTCTCTCTCCTTATCTGCTTAAATCAGGGGACAGAGGTAACAAGAGAAGAGCTGTTTGGGAGGGAGCCAGGTAAAACCCATTGGGAATCACAAAATCTACAGCATAAATGAATAGAATGCTAAAAATTTAAGAATGAAATTTTCTTCTGCTTGATTGTAAGCATCTTTCAAAACAGATTTCATAATGTGTATTTTCTTTCATCCATTCAGACAAATGCCTTCTTGTGCAATGTGTTTTATGTACACACTTAGGACACACCGTGTGTAGCAAAAAGTACATAAAGTACATTATTGCAGGAAAGTTACTGCAGAAACACTGAAAATTAAATGGAAGTGCAGTTAGTACTAAGTACATCTTCAAACGGACGAATCTGCAGGGAATCTTCAATTTTACTAGAGCTTTGTAGAAGGCACTTCAAATTTCTACTTCACCTCACCTAAGCAAGTTCTCATCAAAACAGACCTTAAGCTGGGGTGTCAGTTCACAAATGGAGTTTTCTGTGGATTCTCTAAAATCTGCTAGTTTTAAGGAAATTAAGTATTGTAAAGGCTACACTATTACTCGTGTTTTACTATTATTTGAAATCTGTGAACTGTTAATTTCCTATTTGTGGTAACAAATTACAAGTAATTTTTCTTTCCACTTATTGTGACTCTTCCTTTTTTCCTAGCTGTTTTAACATACAGGCTTTTTTTTACCCCTCCCTAAGGCCCTAGACAAGTTGAAATTAATCTTAGCATGTAATAGAAATGGAATTCATTGTAGTATTTTTGAAAGTAATATAAGCACCTGGATGACTTAGCAAAACAAAGCTCCAAGATTTCCATTCATAACAATGCACAGATATTGGAATGTCATGCAAAAGATTATATGCAGACTGCCAGAAGCCATTTAAGCAAGCAATTTCTGCCTTGCTCTTTATTTAATGTAAGACAGTTGGCAAGTAGGTCCTCATGTTCTGAAGTATTGCAGGAGAGCAGGTTGATCCAACTCCTTCAAAGAACTGGAGCGTGCATACTTGATGTTTGACAGTATTTGTACCTCTCATATTCTCTTTCCATCCATCATTATCATCAGTTCATTGCCTCCCCTCAAATGTGAGAGAGTACATCTCTTGTCTGTTTGCCAGGAAAAAGTCATTGTACAATGCATTCTGTGTGATTTACGAGCTAAAAAGCAAAACAGAGGCACTGAATAACCAAACACACATACATGCAGCAATATCATTTAATTAATTACATTATCCACTTTTATGATACACTTGTGAATTATGTTCTTTTTGCATGTATAATTAGAAGGTAGAACAGATGGTGAAAGCGTAGTTTAAAGGCCTTAGATAAAGTTTTAAAATAACCATTGCTGCCAAGTGATCATTCACTGTAACAGAATATATTTTTCATTAAGCTATGTTTTTGCCATGGTCTAATACACTAGATAGTAATGAGACTGTAAAAACATTACTCTCCAGGGTCTCACTCTACTAGAGTTCCTCGTAATGGAATGTGAACATGGAGTACAAGATTGGGGGTGGCTCTAAGGTACATTGTCATCTCTCATTTAAGTGTACTCCGAGGAATCATCACTCTGAATAACAACAGGATCATTTCTGAGAAGCCACTGCTACTTTCAGAGAAAGGAAGATTATATCCTAATATGTAAGTATTAATGGTTTAGGCAAGTTCCATGCTTGGGAAGTACTAAAAAAGGGAGAAATATGCCCCATTCATTAGGGACTGGAATATCTAAGGGCAGAGTGTAGTGCCAAGCCCATCTTACTATAACCCTGCTCTTATTTACTTCTCTCATCACTGTACAGCACATACTACATCTGGTGTGAAACATGAATCCCAAGATATAAAATACATTTTAAAGCAAAACAATATTCTGGCACTTCTTTATGTGCACTTTTTTTTTCTGCTTTATATATTTTTGGTAATAAGTATAAAATTAAATAATTTAGTTTGTTTCCTCTTATCAGCTGTTCTTCACTAGTTTATATTGCATTCTGCTCCCTGAAAGCTTTAGTTTTAGTTCTTGTTTATATTAGAAAGTATTTGTAAAACAGGTTTGGTGGTAAAGTAAAACAACTCTTTCTCGCTGACTTCATTTGAAAGCAAACCTGTGCTTCTGTATGTTTGTCTTCTGTGTCTGAGTGTAATCAACTTCTAAAGCAGGTTAAAGAAAGATGCGTTCTTTAAAGCGAATAAGTGGGTCCAACAATGAACCCATGTAAAATAGCTATATGGGATATTTCCTCACATACAGAATGCCTAGGACAACTCCTGGCTGCTTGGCACAGTCTAGCAGCATCATGGAGGAGGCACAGTCTCTGCACAACTTTTTCATTCCAACAGCAGTGCAACATTGATGGACACACATCATATCTTGCTGGAGCAGAAAAAAAGTACTAAACAATGATTTAGTCATTGGCTTGCATCTAGGTCAGCATGGTGGTATGTGGCCTTGGCAAAGATTCAACCACACCCTAGGAAAGTTCAGCTGTCATAGCAGATGCTGATTACCTATTACCTGATCAATGTGTTGGTCCAAGAGAAAGGTGGCAGGAGGTGGGGGTATGAAATGTGTTGATTTTCAGGAAGAATTATTAGCTACCAAGCCAAAAAATGTACAAAAATTTTTGCATGCTTGCTTAAATCCCAGTGACACATCTGCAAAAAAATCATACTTTTCCTTTCAAATGCTTTAGAAAGCAACGAACTAATGTCTTACAAAACTGTGAAAACAAACACAATACACTTGGGCGAATCCTCTTTTAAAATAAAGCTCATTATATCTTTCATTGATTACAGAACTGAGAAAGCAGTACATTTGGAACCACGATACTTGCCAGTTTGCACTATTTATTATACAAAACTAGGAAGGTTATTTTAACAATTATTTAAATATTTACAAAGATATGTCTTCTTATATTTTCATACAGTTGGCAGTGATTTGCTTTTTGCTCTATTTTGTACCACAGCAAAGAAAAAAGAAACAATAAAAAAGAAAACCAACCAAAACCCAGCAGATGCTGATTCTGTCATTTTATTATTTTTAGGATTATACTGATGACACATTCATTTAAATGGTCTTCAATATACCTACGCACAGTCTATGAAAAGACCAATAAATAACTAGTCATACTCTTTAGTAATTACACTGAAACTACAGTGTAATGGTTATTCATTAACAGCCCAGAAGTTTCATTGCCTATAATAAACCAAGATCTTTCCAGTCTGTAACTTTTCCTGTATCTCTTATGCAACCTGCCTAGTGAACAGAGTCCAGCATCTATCCTGATGTCATGCCCCCAACATGTTTCTCAGAGTCATATTTCTCATATCATAGGAATGATGAAATGACAGATGTACTAGGTATTCTTGAAAAACAATGTTCTTTTTAGAAAGGTTTTAAATACTAACAATCGTTAAGATTCTTATTGCCAGTTGTTTTCTTGTTGGGGATGTTGTATATTCAAGGCACTCATGCAGCTGGTAGCTGCTCTATATTGTATTATCTAAATATCATGCAAAGAAAACAGTACACTAATGGATATTTTCCTATCTCAATACTAGAAATCTACCTAGTTAATTTCACAAAACAAACAATTAAAACCCTTTTGAAATTGCTGAACTAAATTATCTCCAGTAATAGGAAAATTTGCTTCAGGAAGCCCAGGCAGCAATTACAGGAGGAGCTAAATTTCCATCTGAGGCAAGTATGCAGAGGATGAACAAACACTGCAGGAAATCGCAGAATTATTCAGGAACCCTTCAAACTTGATAGAATCCTTCCTGTTCCTTTTATCCTTACTGCGTACATCAACTTGTTTATATCGTTTGTATTCCCAATTTAAGTAAGAATTCAAGATCAGTGGATAATCTACATGCCAAGAAATGAACTAAAAATACCATTTTTCAGTATTATGTGGGAAACTCCAAATTCAATTGATATTCAAATTCAAAGTGATAGAATTTCTGATAGAAGTTATAAGCATAACAGTATTTTGAGCAAACAGGCCAAAGTTCTAGAACTGCAAAATGAGAAATTCATAAGTCTGGAATAATCAAACTTGGACATTTATTTGGAATAAACTGTTCTTAGAACTGTTGCAAGAATTTTTTACAACTATTTCTTAAACCATTGTTCAAAGGCTCATTCCATTTTTTTTTTCTCCAATCCCTTCACCTGCAGAAGTTATGTTCTGTTTGTTCTGTAAGTCTAGACATAGAGGCCTCGTGAATAAAAATGCTAAATAAAATGTTGAAGATCACAAAATCCTTTAATCTATCCGAGACCATTTTAACAATTTATTCTAAACCTTGCCATGGATCAGAGAGAGAAACAAAAGCTGATTGCCACTCATAATGAGAGATTCCCAGTAGTCTTATGGTCATCCATTTCTAACCCTGATAGTCCACAAGTTTTTAGTCTTCAAAGCTATCTCCGACCTTAAAACTAATTCAAGTCTGAATAGTCATTGTTCCTTCAGTGAACAAGAATGATTTTCTGTAGGAGGAGGTAAGAGAGGCACATTCTAGTGGAGTGTTTTAAAGAACATTGTGTCAGTTGTTTAAAGCTTCTCAGATTTTATGAACATCAGTACTCATCCCACTAGATGCGGATTCATGAGTCAAGAATGCACAGGATGGTTGAACTTGTCTTCACTGCTTCAGTATCTTTCTTGTCTGGGTGTTAAAAGTATCTTTGAGAGGGAAAACATCAGTGTAGGTTTTAATTCATGGTAATTGATGTGTCTGAGACATAAGACACGTCAGGCTTCTAGAGAATAGAGACCTCTCAGGCTTCTAGAATAATTTGTTAGCATTCTCCACGTGTGATGGTCACACTAAATCCCAGGTGGAGTTCCATCCTGCCTTCCATAAGTGGAGGCTAGTTACTTCTCAGGAGGCCTTTCTACAAAAACAAAACAGATACTGCAGGATTCAGAAAATAAATGAAAAAAAAATATAGTGCTTGCTCACACCTTTGATCTTTTAAGCCCCAAAAAATGTTAGGGTACAAACCCCTTAACTTTACAGTAAAAGGATAAGTGAATTTGGATCTTTTTGCAAGGACAATCCTTGGCTTTTTGTTCCTGCAACAGTTGTTATGGAGCACTGATAGAAAATTACTTTGGAACATCAAATATGACAGATTGTGCAACAGAGGTTGCTCTTGGGACCAAATTGTCTACTACCGACCTTAGCAGAATTTGCCTAACAGAGAAACTGGGCCTACATTCTTTAAGTTCTAATTCGTAGTTATATCGTCAGTGACTTAAGTCGCTTTTCCTAAGATGAAAGGCACACTAACAGAACAACCACCAAAAACTTACAGAGTGAACAGACTTTTTTCAGACCTTTTGGACCTTTTTTTTTTTGGCGGAAGGAGGAGACAGAGAGGGTTGGCATGCAGAAGTCTTCTGATACCTCTTGAGTCCTTGGGTGCACCTACACTACTGTTTTAATCCAGGTCCCGAATGACTTTTTTGAGCAAATTTCCTGATTATTCCTGCTCACCACACTTTGGCTTGCAGGAGATGCACTCTAGAAAGGTATCTAATACAGCCCACCTATTATTGTACATTGAGTCCAAGAGAGCCAAGCAGGCATATAGTTTCTAACAAAGATTCTTTCAGGAATAATTTTCAAGTATATAAAGTACAGAAGAAAAGAAGCAGAAAAAAATGGAAAGCACAACCATAGGAAGAGCAAAAGTCACTTCCTTTGGGACAAGGATCACTGCTCGCTGTTTCAAATGCTCTTGAAACTCTGTGATTATTTTTAAAAGGAGAAAATTAATTCTGGTTTTGTTCCTATGATTTAGGTGATTGTTCCTTCAGTAGTTTTAGAAAACAATGTAAACATTGAGCACAAGCATGGAGTTATTAGCACAATGGCAAACTTGTCAGTATGATTCTATTCAGGATTCCTTCACACAAGGAAATAGTAGTCATTTTCAACATCATTTCAAACATTTTCAAAAGAGCAGCTATCCTGACAAAGTTTTAGTAATATGTTCCAGATAAAAAAGACCTAGTCCAATCAGAACAAGTGTTTTCTCGGTGTGGCCTAGTGTGTCAAAGGCAGGACTAAGTTTTATGAGGTTTTCCCTGCTTTGCTGCTAGATACCTTGAACAACTGATTATATTACTGTGTGTCTCAGTTTCTTAATGTATGTAATGAAAATAATGATTCAAATCTACACTGTAAAGAGGTTTTAAGTATTAGTGAGCTCTTAAATGTCATCTGTTATCTTATAATGCCCTGGAGAATAGTCCACATGTTTAATCAGTTGAGTTTTGACAACTCAAATGTCTTTTGAAAGTTTCAGACGTTACTACAAATGAAATGTTTAAAAGTACACAGCACTTAACTCCAAGAACAGATGTCAACAAGAAGCTTCATTTAGTCAGATTATTATGAAATGTGTGTAACTGATGGACCAATAGAGAAGTCCAATGGATGAGAGTGATGGAGGATGAGGGTTACTGGCACAGGAGAAACAGGAAGTAACAATGAGTCCAGGTGACAAAAAGGTAGGAAAGAAGATGAAAAAAACTTGTGAAGTGTAGAAGGAGAGAGCACTGGAACAATTAGGAAAACAAAACTGTCACAATAGTAAAGTCTTTAAACAAGGGAACGTGGACTGGCAACATAGAACAAGAAGCTGTTTAGCGTAAACCATTAGAAAAGATTTAATGGTTGATCAGACCACACAGGTTATTAGGGAGCCACTAAGGAGCAGATGAAACCAACACTATTACAGCTAGTACACGGAAGATAAACAAGAGGAGAAACACTGCACATTTTGCAGTATCACCACCTCTCTTTCTCTCAGCTTGCTATTTTAATTTCCCCTCATTTTAAAATCTCTCATTCATCTTTCCAGACAGGCTCTTTCATCTCATTGGGAACTGCCTTGTGTCACCATCACAGCTTCCAATTCTTCTCCCTGCATTAGACTCACCCTAGGACCATCAGTGCGTATGGAACTAGAAATTAGTTTGCAGATTTCTGAGATACTGTGGGGGACTATAACCAGCATCTAATCCATGAGCTGGCTGCCACTGAGCTCTAGCAATAAAGAAACCAAACAGATGTTTCATATTACACATTATATATTCATATTACACTCATATTTCATTGCTTCTTTGAAAGAAATGAGTAGAAAGAAGCAAAATATAAGCAAACAATAGCAGACCTGTAAGTTATGGCAGGGCTAAAACCATATCTTGTGGACACCAACTCAAAATCATAGTTTACTACACTGCAAGATTTCTCTTTATTAGAAATACAATCCTCTTAACAGTTAAAGCCAGAAACCGTGGTATTTCCCATGCCAAATGGACTGCCAAATAGCTCATAATAATTTAAATTTAACTACTGGGTATAATAAATGCACAATTTGAATATGTATGTAATATTCTCACCACAGTAGCACAGTTTCTCCGAAATATCTTGGTAAACAGGAATTGATGTTCTGAGGTAACTACTGTTCTGTTTCTTCACCAGTTGAAAATAACATACTGTATTATTTATGTTACATTCTTAGTTTTAAATGTTGTACAAAAAAACCCTGGTCAACCTGTCATCTTTCATATTTTAAATATCCAACAGTCTATTAGATCTGTGATCCTCTAAAAAAAAGGTTAATGTAAATTTTAAATATACTCTTGATACAAATCAAGGGAAGTAACAGCACTCGTGACTTTAGTGTTTGCTGTTGGTGTGATATCAAGAAAAAGAACATGCTGCCACTTCTTTTTAATAAAAAAGGTCTTCGCAGATCTTGGAGAATCAAGTCTTTTGCATACAATAAATAATGCAGCATTTTCAAGTGTAAGAATGTAACTAACATGAAAGCTACAGAAAATGCTCCTCCATAACTAGAGGTAAATTGCATAATGCTTATTAATTTCTTTGATCGCATTTTAACCACCGAATCTCATATTTGCAATGGAGGTTCTTAGAAGCCTTAGACCTACTTTGACTTTGCAATGTGACATTTTTATATTAAAACAGTTTGAGACAAGAAAAGAATTTTTGTGATCACATAGGAGGAGACATGGCAATCTGCACCATACCTAAATCTCTTCCTATACCGGAAGATAACTCCCCCACAGTCACTTGCAGCCCTGCAAAAAAGACAGGCTGACTGCTTGTTGAACTGAGATCTGGAAGATCACAGCCATTGCTTTGATTCCTTATAAGCCTTTCATTTACTTCACATTTTAATTTGTATTTAGCTTTATAGCAACATGCTCTCTTCAGGCCTTATTTACTAAAGCATTATTTTAAAAACTTTTGTTCCTCCAGCTCTTCTATGTCCATTTTCCACTATTGTCAGGCATATAAAACAGCCCTTCATCTTGGCCTGCCAGCTGCTGGTACCTCCACTCTCTCCCAGGAGAGAGCAACTTCTTGTGAATTCTATTACTGCCTCACTCTCCACATCCCCTTTGCTTCTTAGATTTCACTCCCTTGTCTGTTTTCTCAGACTGTCCTCCTTCATTTTAAAGGCTGTCAAACAAGATTTATGACATATTTACAGATTCACAATGATCGAGTTGGATTTTGCATCTTCATAGCAGTCACCAACACCTACTACTCAACACACTTCCATGTTTCCTGCCAAGTGTAAATACACCTGTTTAAGAAGGTCCCCAGATTCACAGAGTGCAACTTGCTTTAAGTAGTATAAAAAACACTGATCTTGTAACTACAGGTTTTTTTATTTCCTCAAGCTGAAATATTTCAGTAATTATTTATAAGCTTTATTGCTGATGATTTTTTATCAGTCACTGTTTTTGACTGCCATTTTGCTTTGATTTGCTGTTAAGACAATTACTCAACTAAGAAATCTCCTATATTGTGTAAGTTTTCAATTAGCTGTCTTTTTCATCCAAAGGCTGTATCTTCTTTTAATCTGCTATGACTTATTTCAGAATTATGTGACTGAGCAAATAGGGAAAAAAAAATTTAAAATTAAAATTTACAAAATTTAAAAAATTTTAAAATTTTAAAATACTTGCAATTCTTTATGTGCTACTTTGTGTCCTTTCAGTCATCACTGGATCATAGGACTCTAATGGAGATTTAAAGTAGTTTTTTCCTACACTGCCTATATTAGTCTTGTCTAGTTGTAATCTGCAGACCAGTGGTCAGTTTCTGACCTTGGGCTGTCATGGGATTTTTAATTTCCTACAGAGTATAAACTTAGCTCTGATGTCCCCCAGAGCATTCCATTCTTGGCAAGCACTGTTCTTAATCTGTATGATGGCACTTGGAGGCCAAATTCTTTGGCAATATTTGCATGCCCCTGCATGGATGCTGGTAGTTAAGTGTATCTTTCTTCAACACCTTCTGTCCCTCAGGCATTTTTATTGTTCTTATATCATTTGTCTGATCTCCGCTACTAGATGTGTTGTAACATTTTCCATCTAAATTCAACAAAATAAAGCAGGTTATTCTTACTGGCAAAGGCTGTTTAGCTGTTATTTTCCTCTTTAGTACATAACCATTCCTGTATCTAACATTCAGTCCAAATATGAAGAAGAGAGTTGCTTGTCTGATGATTGATATTTAAGGCTTATGTCCATTCTATTAACTTATCTTTATTTCAACTAAGAAAGATAGACTGCTCTTTCATTATCTGGATATTGATATCTTGGGCTGTGCTTTTATTTCTTACAGCAAGATAGCTGTGAATCTGTTCAGATTTCCAAATCTATTTTTTTGACAAATTGGAGCTTATCAAAAATACTGTTGCCTATATCTTCTCTGGAATTTTCTAAACCATTTATGTTCAACAGTAGAGTTTATCTCTGTTTGTTCAGAGGAGACCTGGAAAATATATCTGCACCCCAATTTTTTAAAACCAAGTACAGAATAAACCACAAGTCCTAGGAAAGACTGACAGAAGCAAAATTTGAAGCTAGGTCTACTGAGAGAAGATGTGTGGCTCACTTACATGACAGGTAACGGGTTAAAAGTAGGTACAGCACTGGTAGTACAGCTGGGGAAACCATATGTGGCAAAGAGTTTAGTCCATGAATTGATCCCTTTTAGTGCTTTCAATTGCAATCCATAGAATATACTTCTTACAATGTAGCAATCATAGAATCATTATGGTCGGAAGAGACCTCAAAGATCATCAAGTCCAACCGTATACCCGATGCCACCATGCCCGCTAAACCCACTAAACCATGTCTTGAAGAATATTTGGAAACAATTTAACATACAGTTTTTGAGAACTGCTACATCTACCTTTTTGAGTGTTTATTTTTGCAAAGATTTTTCATCATGTGTTTGGTCAGTCAGTTCTGTTGCAGGTGACTAAATGTACTAACTAACACTAATACAAAGATTTGTGAGACTCGCTTCAGTTGACATCCTTAAGGATAAAAAGCTCGCAGATAATGGATACATGGAGTGAAGACTACCACAGGTATCAGCAGTACCATGAAGAACAGTAGACTGATGAGCTTGATCCAAACGAATAGTTCAAACATATTTTGCCTGCAGCATTCTTCCATTGCTGTCTGTGGCCTGAAAATGAATGTGAACATGCTGGAAAACTGAAGAAAAGCAACAGTGACATGCAAGGACAACACTAGTAAAAAGCTTAAGAACTATTCAAAAGCCACGTGGAGACTGACTATAAAAGTATCGTGAGAGTTCTTGCAGAGAACAATTACAGAAGCTCAAATCTCCTTCCTGAGCAAGGGTTCCCAATCTGTCGGATTACTCCACAATGCAGTAACACCAGCATTGTGCTGGTACCACAGAATGGCTTTTGTCCCCTGGTAAATAAACATTAGCAGATTAAGATGCTTAAACAACCAGAACCTGCAAACCATCACTAGCACAAACATTAGTTTGACTTGTTTAACAACAGATTATGATAACATCCTTGTCACAATGTGGAGAGGAAAAAAAAAAAAAGAAAATGTTTAAACGGAAACAAAAATCCTGACATTTTTATAAGTTTTCCGCCTTTTTAGATATATGTTCAAATATGCATTTCTGCATACTTAACAGTTTGTTAAACATGTTAAAGATTCTTTGTGCTTTCCATGAGCTGACAAGGAATGGATGTCAAGGAAATTTCTGAAGTACTGCTGATGCTATCCTTTTCTATGACAGCCTAAGGATGCAGAACAGTGGTGTTCTGAGACTTTCACCTCTGCCTCAGCTGTCCCACTCAGTTGTGAAAAAAAAAATATTTTCTTTGGCTCAGCACTTAAAATCAATTGAACAAATTAATCTGAAAATAGAATACTCTAAATCAGAGGGGGGGAAAAAAGCGTTAGATTTTACAAGGGCTAGATTTTAGATTTTATAAGGGTTAGCATGGCCCTTAGAATTCTAAAACTACTACCCATTTTCCATTTTTATATTAGCACAGCACAATGAAAATGTACAGTTATATTCTTGTGTTGATGCTATTTATCATTATTAAAGATGCAAGTTTTCTTTATCATTCATACATGTGAATATATGTATCGTGATCATGATTTCCATCCTAGAAGCCAGAAAATACAGCCAGTTCCAACAATATCACAAATTGTCATATCATCACCATCATGAAAATTCAAGCACAAAAACTTCTACTGTAGAGGAGCACATTCATCTATGTCCATGCTATGTTAAAGCATCTCATGACTGCTGACGATGATTGCAGCAGCCTGTTAGTGACTGGCTTCAGCAAAAGCCATCTGTATGGGACATGGCACAACAATTTCCTCCACCGTCTCAAAAATACTTGCAGCTTAGCTCTTCCTCTTTTCAACATAAGAAAGTAGTTGGATGCTTCTAACACAATAGACTGTCAACGTCCAATTTATTTATTCCATACAGTATCTGAACATATTGCGTACCACATAAGCTCCACAGTTTACATTTACCAACAGATGTTTTTCTTTCTGGAGCAGATGGTGTATTGAGTGTACCGTGACATAATTCACATTTGCATTATCAGTTGTGAATGCTAATGCATTCCATAAACTGCGTTTTGTGTTTTGATAAGATATTTTTAATAGTCATATCATCTTTGTAAAAATCCATTAGTTTGATAATACTATCAGGGAACCAAAATTTTTTTCTCAGTTGTAGAGAAAGGTAAGATTTATCTTACCTAAAGCTAAGATTTATCAAAAAAAAAAAAAAAAGGTAAAAAAAAAAAAAAGGAGGCAAGAGAGATAACACTTTGTTATTATCTTTATTTGATCTGTGCGTACTTATTCTGTTTGTGGTTGTTAAATATTCAAATTCAAAGATGGAATTACTTTCGTAAGGATTCCTAATTTTCTAAGCTATGAGCTAGTTCTGAATAGCACATTCTCAGAAGGAAAACTTGATAAACTTACTTCATGAAGTCCTCACAAGTATAAATAAAGTGAAACAAATGCAAGTTGAACAATATGTTGCCAGATAAAGTTAGTGGCTTCACTATTCTTGGGCATGATGATGGTCCTGCTAAATAAAAAATTTAAAAATCCCAAATATTTTGGATTTTATTCACAATTTACCTTATTTTTTCCATTATTTGGGGATCCTGGAATCTAGAATGCAGATAAGAAGTGTCTGGAATGCCCAGCTAAGTAACTTCCTATAAGGGATAGATCAAATAATATATGCAGGTCCCAACAGTATTCTGGTTTTATAGTGTCTGAGGTATATTTTCACATAAATGAACTCTCTGTTTGCTTATTTTCTGACTATGATTACAGATTTTCCTTGATTCAAACAAACTTCCTATTGTCAGATTACTTTTTCATCCATGAGTTTCATCCCACACAGACATTGCAAGTGTAATCCAACACTTCCACTGGCATAAATGAGCCCAGCCTTCTTTAAAGACAATAGCTTTTCATCAGTTTAAAATCAGCACAATGTGAGCTGAAACAGGTCTCCTGATTCAGAAGCCTACAGTCTGGTTTGTGCTGGGTGAGACCAAACATCTCCTCATACATGTAAGTCAATCACTGCCCAACACTATGCTGCTGTTAGATGTCTTAATATTTGTTCGTTTTTATAGTTTGCTTGAGTTTGCACAGAAATGACTGGCATGTTTAATTGAGCACTAAGGAGTAAAGGAAGTGTTTTACAAATTGTGAAACAAACCAGATAAAAGAAAGGCCACAGTAGTGGAAAGACCACTGGTCTGATGTGGCACTGCAATTCCTAATAACACTTTCTTGATCAGCTTTGTATGAAGACCAAAAGCTAAAACCAGGACTTTTGCATTTCACAAGAAGAAATCCATATAATAGCAAGAATATGAATCACATATACAGAAAGCTAAGAATTTGGGGCTTAAAGTTCTGTTCCCTTAGAGAACCCAGTGGCATCCTATGATTGATATATCAGCATAATCATTTGAGATTGTTACCTCTGCCTACTTTTAGATAAACTATTTGCAGTGAAATTCAACTAGTACTCAACATTATGTGGCTGTTTATGTGATCTTTTTTAAGAGACAAGAATGGAAAATGAGCGGTTTTCCATCTACACAAGCAAAAAGTTTGGAGGAAAAAAAAAAATTTGGAGAAGGAAAAAAGTAAAGTAAACATGTCATGAGGGGGTAACTTAAAATGGTGATCAAATTTTATTCTTCATCCAGTCTGAATCACATTTAACAGGGCCTTGCATACAAACAATTGAACACATTTCTCTGTTGATACAGATCCAGTGCTTTCTAAAGTAAATTTACATTTTTCTTGCTCTGTTATTTCAGTCAAAATTTCCCTAGACTTAATAGTTTTCAACAACTCCTAGCTCTTGCTAATACTCTAATTTAGATTTTATTATCAATACATTAGTTAGTCTTGGGGGATTCTGGTAGAGAACAGAACGTCATTACAAGAAAGTGTTACACATGACAGTATTCCTTTTCATATGGTAAGCCTCTGCCTATAGAAAATTACTTTTTTTTTTCTGCTCTTTTCTCACAAAATTCATGTGTCTTTATAACATGATCTACTTCTTAAAATAAACACTCTCAAATTAAGTCCTCCTGTTGCAATAGCTTCAATGTTATTTGCTTCTTTTATAAGGAATCGCTGAGATTATAGCATCTGGAAGCTGGATACTTTTGAAGATACTATTCCCCTTTCCCACCAGTAAAAAATAATTGCCCATAATACTGGTTTGTCACAACTAGCTCATTAAGAGAGATGTTTATCATACTATGACATTTTATGTCATTTGTTTTTCTTGAACTCTATTAATTTGATGTAATTTACTTCAGTTCTCAAGTTGGCCTCCATTATTGTTTTACAAATATTACAACCTTATCTTAAAATTTGTAACTCATAATAGCTCATCATTACTCATTTTCATTATTCTTGCCCATTTGTCTGTGGCTAATTTGTTCTACCTTATACATCAAAGTTTGGTTTTGCAGGATTTAGTCTGTACCCACATTACTGGGCATGACAAGTACTTGCTTCTAGGGGGATTTACCACATCTCATTGAGGTTCTTCTTTTGATTTGTCAGGGACTGGAATAATTATAATATTAAGTTAATCACTGACAGCTCTGATTAGTCCTCATACCTGTCCATCCCTCCCTTATGTTAGAAGAATGTTCATTCTCTGTTCAGCCTTTCTTCTTTTTAAAAGCTTGTAATTCTTGATTTGCTAGTAATTTTGTATGATCATTAAACTTCAGTTCAAATATTTCTTGGAGGCATTTTTTGTGTTTATTTGTGGTTTGTAAGCTTTAATGTATAGTCATTTATCATCTAGTGCGGATTGTCTTACCAGCCATCTGTCACTAAAATTCATAGTGCAGCAGCCCACTTATCTATACTTTCTTTCTCACTTGAGTGCTACTGAAGATCTTTCCATGTATACACACATGTACCAGAGTGGCTTGCAGCATCATTTTTTAAATACATAGTTCATTAGGCCCCATTTATTTGCATCCAACAGAAATTTGCTTAAAGATGTTCAATATCCCACTTTCTGGTCATATGCAGTCAAAGGGAACTTCTGGGTCCTTCAGGCGAGTAGGGAA
>NW_009604246.1:0-89311 GCF_000690535.1 Cariama cristata | reverse complement strand
GGAGAGCACTTGTTCTGTGGTTGACAGTGAAGTTCTTCTTTCATGTCCTCTTCCCCTAATGAAGTCACATCTAACTGGGGGCAACAGGCGAGACAGAATGGAAAAGAAATATCTGTATTCTTTCCGTAATTCTGATGTCTTGTCCAAACAGATACTGATATTTGTGGTACTTGGCTTCTTTTAAGTGCTGGTATCATGAAGGATTCAAATTATATCATCCATCATTTGTCAAGAGCCCTGCAACAGCTACAGCCCTGCAACTAGTCTGGAAGGGTTTCTAGAACAACCACTTCCCACTCACATAACACCAGCACAAAAAATACTTTCTGGCAGCCTTTAACATACTTAAAAGCATAGTGCAAAAGGCATGAAATTATATCTCTGATACCTTAGTTTAGTTTAAAACATAGAAAGCCAACTCATATATCATAATATAGTTTAAACCAGAACGAAAGGATTTCAGGATCACTGGAAGCAGTAGGTCCTAGCTATTCTGCTCAACATTGTCTCTTTGATCTTTTGTGTTTCAGAGAAGTGCAAAAGCAGAATTTCCTAACCATTGGTTGTTGAAGTGTGGGATTCAGAGAGTACAGTTATGGAAACCACAGGACCATATGGTCTTTCAACCCATCCTTAGGCTACCAAAAATTGAACACTTCCAGACTTGTATCTTCAGCAATCGTTTCCAACTGCAGAAACACTCCTACCTAGTCACACAATTACATAACCTTGTCAGGCTCCATTTTTGAAGCTGTATAAAGTCCTCAGCCTCTCTACCCAGCTGTGAAGACAATTCCAAATCATCTCTCTTTCAGTGGTTAGAAATATACAAAGATTACTATTTTATCTTCTAAGTGCTGGGATAAGGTTTTTATTATTTGCTCTTTTTTCACTGATGTTGCAACCACCAATTTCTAGAATATAATCTACACTTCCACTGGCAGAGAAATCACCTAGTTTTTAAAAATGGACACCTTTCTTGCTATTTTCTATTATATCTTAATGGATAGCTTCCTGAAGAGAAAAAGACACTGAAGCTGACAGAAAAATTAGGATAATTTGGATATTGTGTGTGTGTGAGTATATATAGCAACAAATACATTAAATAATGCTAGTCCTGCTAGAAAAGCTTTCTTTATTTAATAGAAATGCTTTTGAGTTGCTTTCATATGATATTTTGCCCTTAAAACTTCAAAAATTATGGTAAAGGAATTGGGAAGCTTCACCATTTCCAAAACTCCCTTTGAATTAACATGTTGACTTTGGAAAGAATGTGACACAAAAGGCAGTATACCATGTAGCAGTATTTTTTGCTGCACAGTCACAAAAGAACTAGAATCAAATACCTGCAACAGTAATAAAAAATAATAATAATAAAAAAAAGTAGCTTGTTTTTCATATAAGCATGTTTACTTACTAAAGCACAGCAAACTGGGAGCCTTCCTACTTACCCAGCACATGATCTCTCTCCCCATTGTCAGTCACCAGCTGCAGGTATGATTGATACTTATCAACCCAGTGATATAAGATTTACCCAAGGCACTTGGGATTCTGGGATATGTAGTTCAGCAGCCCCTACAATGCAACTCCTATGGATTGTCTGTGTTACCAGTGGTATTTGAGAATACTATTTGTGAGGCATTAGGTGAAAAACAGTCTTAGATTTTATGGGTTGCCTGTAATACACATTTATTGAAGAAGTCATTAAATATATCTTTAAATTAAATATTCTGAAGGGGTTTGAACAGCATTCATGGAAGAAAGTCTTTCCTAGTTATGATTTGACATTGTGTGAGGTGATACCAGAACAGAGAACATTTGGCTTTAGCAGAGCACCTTAGGCCAGGGTAGCAGAACGTACATTTTCACTCTATTCCACACAGCCTTCAAAGAAGGAAATGACCATGCAAATTGAAAGAAGCAAAGACCGGGGAGAAGACAAGGGATAAGTAGAAGTTGATTAACAGTTTGTGAGGTTTGTGTTTTTAATATTTGATGCTTAGGCTGGTGTTTATTTTGGCCACCACAGAATCACATTCTAGCCACAAATCATTGTAATGTCAAATACAGGAAAGAGGAGCTGAAATGGCAGAGTGAAATGGAAATGTGGAATAAATGATCCATGTAGCCAGATTTGGGAATCTAAGTATCAAGACCAGGAGCTCCTACAGCAACCCACTTTGTAGATACCTGAGCAAGATGTGAGGGTACATATACACAGTAGAATTACGGCAGAGATGCAGGACATCTGAAGACACTTCATTTCCCCATTCAAAGATCCAAATTTTTAGTTAAAAATAAATAGACCAAACCCAGAGTTAGCATTTGACAGCCCTAATGTATAATATGACAAATTATACAAAAGAAGCTGTAAACAGGCATAAGACAGTTCATCCTAAGTAAATTAGATCCTAAAGAGGGAATACTACCCATGACTGTGAACTGATCTTTTTTTTCCTAAGGAGCATCACCAGCTAAAACAAGTTACATGTGATGCATCCTAATTAAAATAAGAGGCACTTAGTATATCTACACAGCAGGGGCAAATATTGCTTTCTTCTTTGTAAAATGAAGCATTTATTAAGAGAAAAAAAAAGGCAAAAAAGGAGGCTTGACACATATACAGAGAGAGATCAGCTAATTAGCTGAGTTTAGAAGTGTAAAGCTCTGAAGCTTTGATCCATCTATAGCTATACACATGACATTTGTATGGATATGGCCCCTATTGGGCCCTTAAAGGCAAAGCCAGCAGCTTTGTCTCCTAGCTAGATTGACAGCCATGCCAGCAGAAACTCAACCTCTATGGAAGGTTTTCAGAGCTCCCTATCTTTATTTGTTTATGTGACTTCAATTAACCTTTTAGATCCAGGACTTGATTATTTTAACTGCAGTTGCTGAAGGAAACTCTATCAAAGAAAGAAATAGCCGTTCAACAAGTGAAAGAACACATTTCTTGCTAAGGAATAAGATGGTCTCACCTGAGAAATTCTGGCCATAAACTATAGAAAACACATTTATTTGGGGGATTATATATTTGGTTTTTTAAAGTTCTGGAGTTATTTATGTAAAGTAGCAGCAGTTCTCAGGTTTCCAGTGATTTCCAGAAAGTCTGCGTGGCTTTAAGTTTATAATGCCAGCTGTACGAATATTTAGGTTGCCTGGATTTGCAATTTTGTAGAGTTATGTAGATAGAATAAGCTCTTCCTTTAGTATATTATACCACCTAGATTCACTGCTGACATTAACTACATTATTACCCACCAGTCTAAATATATCTCATTGCTTTTGCCTGAAGAGATTTGTAGCAAGGCATTCCTATGTTTGTGCATTTGGATTTGTTTGATTTTTTTTTTTTTTTAATGACTACATTATGTTGCCTATACAATGCATGTTAGACTGTTTGTCACTGGAAAACATTATCTGGGGTATTCAACAAATCACAAGTTACTACAAACCATGACAGAAATACAGTGGTTTTCTTTTTAACTTTTACCTGGTTTTCCCAGAGATAGAGTCACTGATCAATTTTTAGAGAGTTAGTATGTAGATGCTTATAAAACCAATGATCCTTCTCCTTTTACTACTTGCCAAATTGCCTTAGCATAGAAGCAGGGGAGGAGGGACAGACATCTTTAAAATCAGCCTCCAGGGACTTTACAACTGAATTAGTTTGCTATGATGTGTTTCTGATGAACAAGTTACCAATAACTTATCGCTTTATTTTCCTCTAGGTGCTTTAAAAATAAAGTCCATTAATCATTCTAGCAATTTAGGAGATATTAAGTGCACTGATTTGAAATTCTTTCTTCCCATCCTCCTATTACAAACATCGGTCTGTTCTTTTTACAACCATTTGCCCTTTTCCAGGCCCCCAGGCCTCACCTGTCCTTCATGAGTTCAGAAGCATCATTACCGTTGACTCCAACAGTTCCACCACACTACAGGGAATTTTCGGTACACTCACGGATCCAGATATGCTCAACTGATAAAGGTTTTATTTCCTTTAACCTGTTCCATCCCAGTTCTCCTATATGACTTCTATCTTTTCCAATTATAGTCTCAGTTGACTAGCACCATCAAGAACCAATGAAATTATTACAGGGCTGAGACTGTTCAGAATTGTAGGACTAGATTTAGTTAATGCAAGATTTAGTTGATGCAAGATTTAATTGATGCAAGAAGCATCATGTTATGATTCAGAGTTTATTTACTAAAAACTGAGTTTATGTTTTTCTGGCTCTGCCATTGCATGCACGATAGGTTTGGCTAGTGCCATGAGGGATCATCCTGCATACAGTACCTATGATAGTGACTGGAGTACCAGCTTCTTCAGTGGAGGTGTTCATAAAAGAAGCTATCTTCTTCACAGTCAAACCATCCTGGCCATCTAATCTGACCTTCTGTTTAATCCAACCCCTCATTTAACAATTCCATAATTTTTTAGAATACTTGATCCAGTGAGTAATCTGTAAGATGTATTCATAGAATCATAGAATGGTTTCGTTGGAAAGGACCCTACAGATCATCCAGTATTCTAATGAAAGTTCAGAAAATTTGAGGGAAAGAAAAGAATAAAGTGATATGCTGTTTTCTTCCAATCTTGAAGGAGCTGACAGAACTTGTGTTTGGTATCTTCTCCCCCACAGGTGGCATAATTATAAGTGATGCGTAGGCAGGCAAGATGGGAGTTATTTCTTTATGTGGAAATCAGAATGTTTCATATTTCCTCTGTGGCTTGAAGTTTGCAGAAACAGCACAATTAGAATGTATAATTTCTGATAAATGTTCACCAAGTAGAAAGAATATTTAGATAGGGTACCGTAGCTTTTGTTCTCTTCCAGTGCAACTGAAAAATGTCATTGCTACTTAAGCATCAGCATCCTGATGTAAAACACAGAGAAGGTGCTTCATACATCAGCACAATAAAGCAGGAAGTAATGCCAGTGCTTTCTAGTTAGAGCAATTTAGAAAGTAGCGTTATATTTTCAGCTCAGTTAGCAAAACTGCACTTAAAAAGAACAGTTTTATTGGCACAGGAAAGAATAAAATTCCACGCTATTATCACATTTTTCTACATCCCTGACTGAGGTTTTAGAATAGTTTATGATGCACTCCTCTAAAAGTCCATTCCTAGTTGAAAGGAACCAGTAAACAAATTCAGCATACTTTTTCTTAGTATCAAAACTGTCATGTAACTGTAACTGTAAAAAAACTCTTGCCTATATTTCTACTAATGTAATCAAATTATATTTAAATCACAGAATTTAAATTGCTTGTACCATAAAATTAGGATTATCACAAATTATGGAATCACAGAATGGTCAGGGTTGAAAGACACCTCTGGAGATCATCTACTCCAACCTCCCTGCCAAAGCACGTTCACCTAGAGTAGGCTGCAGAGGATTGCGTCCGGGCAGGTTTTGAATATGTCCAGAGAAGGACACTCCACAACCTCTCTGGGCACCCTGTTCCAGTGCTCTGTCACCCTCAAAGTATAGAAGTTCTTCCTCATATTCAGATGGAACTTCCTGAGTTTCAGTTTGTGCACATTTCCCCTTAACCTGTCGCTAGGCACCACTGAAAAGAGCCTGGCCCCATCCTCTTGACACCCACCCTTAAGGTATTTATGAGCATCAATGAGATCCCCTCTCAGTCTTCTCTTCTCCAGGCTGAACAGACCCAGCTCTCTCAGCCTTTCCTCATAAGGGAGATGCTCCAGTCACCTCATCATCTTCGTTGCCCTTTGCTGGACTCTCTCCAGTAGTTCCTTGTCTTTCCATGCATTCATGCATAGCATGCATTTCTTGCAGCAAGTCTGTTATAGAGCCATTCCTGTTTAGCTTTTCTTTCAGGTTGTTTGTTAAAGCTTAGGAAACCTACCCACTACCTGTGAGCCAGATGGGTGTGTGTACTGAATGAGATCCTTGTAGCAAAAACTGATCCTTTGTTCAGAAATAGCCTTCATTTTCCTACAGTCACTTCTGGGCCTGATCTTGTAACATTTTAGCCTGGTGAATAAATGCATTAAACTGAATGAGAGTATTTTCGCATTAAGACAGTAGAAGAGATAGAAAGTGGGATCCGTAAACTGTATCCTAAAAGATATGGGCAACGAATGAATAGAATTCGATGTGAACTGACATTTTCAAAGTGTTTCTATAGTATTGAGTCTAACCATGATAATGAATGAATACATTTCACAAAAATACAGCTACTACCTATTTCAACAACCAGAAATAGGTGGTTGCATATAAAGCTGTACGTTGGAAGTTTTGTTAATACTTGTACTATCCTGTCTACTGTACTAGGTAAATCATCCTTTGCAGAAGCAGCTTCTCAGAAGTTCCTATTTAATTTTCTCTTACCAGCAATAGCTTTGGCACTTGCACTTCATCCTGTAGTCGTTCATCCTGTAGTTAAGCACTAGAATTCTAAACCTTGGCATATCTTTTTATGCATGTGTAGAACCTTCAAGTCTATGCTGCCATGGAATATTGCCATCGTTTGAATATGGGAAGCCATTACTGTCAGTAATAAGTGTTGTGCACAGCTCTGCCACTGCCATTCTTCCCCTGTCATGCCAAGATGTGAAATCAGCCTTAACACAGAAAAAAAGTTCAGGCTTTTAAGAAAGAAAATTGCTTGACCAGTCTTGTGTTCTTAATCACCTTTATTCTACAAATGACAAATGAATGGTCAGTAAGTAACTTCATCTCCTAAAGCACTAAATGCCCTTGTTCATTAAAGGATAAATGTATTACAAAATCTTCATTATCATTACAGTCAGAAGAGCTAACTAGAAGTTTTCTGAAACCAAACTATCTCATAGGATTACTTTTATCAGAAAGTCTCTCACATCCAAGATGTATTTCTGACCAAAAAGAGAGAATATCATTCTAGAGTGGCCAACAGCAAAACAGCTAAGGTAAACTTCCATTCCAATGCATATATATCTACTAATAAATAAATTTCTAGGTATCTAAATTGAGCACAGACAATGAAAAGCTTTCACCTTGGAGCAGCCACCAGCCTGACAGATAAAGCAGTTGTTTTCATGGAGGTTATGATTCAAATTCCTGATTGAGGATCATCACATCACACAATCCAAGTCTTCTTTAGTGCAAATCAGTACTCCAAATCTATAATATTTTTTTCTCAGAACTGAAGATTGCTACTGAGTTATTCCACTTTTCCTTTCCAAAATCCCTTCCTGTGAAATGTTTTTTTAACTCTTGCTGAATTCTCAACTTGTTTACAGTTTTTGCAGAGAGGTGCCCTACCTGGACAAATATTACAGCTGAAGCCTCAACTTGCTGAGGCTGCCAGAATAATTACTGTCTAGGTCATTAAGCTTTATATACAGTAGCAATTTTATATATGGATTCAGCAAAATACTTAAGAAATTCAGTTAAAGATAAGCATGCATTTCAGTAATTTTCAGACTCACCTCAAATATTTTGTATTACTTAGGTATTGTCATAGCTGACAGTATTTTAACAAGCAAGTATTGTTCACAGGAATGTTAAATTCCTATCACAAGCAAAAATCTTACCAGTTTCAAGTTTTTCCCCAAAAACAAGCTCTACCTTGTCACTCCAATGTAGAAACTTCAAAAACTAAAACAGAGAAGATTGGAAAGGATTCGGAAGAACTTAAACTCTTCTTTTCTAGGAACATCAGCGTGTATAATGGCTTCTAACTAATATATATTTAAAAAATTTTAGTTGTCATAGAGACGCATATTATCTATCTCTCTCTAAATCAGAGCGCAAGATAGGCAGAAAGACCATTGCTGTCCACTGATGAATGTACGCTGGCAAATCATTTTAAGCATTCCTTTCCCATGGTTCAACATAATCCAAGCCAAGATGTGCAAAGATTTCTTCCTCGCTTCCAGCTTTGAGAAAGATCCTCTGTGAAAAAATTACAAAAAAAAGGAAGTCAATAAGGGTGTTAGAATGAAATTTCTATTGATGTTTTTTGCTCTTTAAAAGGAGTTGATTTCTGGCAGTTCTACCCATTGTATCCTCTACAGAATACACTGTCTTCACCAGTGTGCTGACCTTGAAATGTGAAAGCAAGTTAAAAAATAATTCTAACGCTGCTTGATGCTTTCAGTTCTAATGACTACTTTACAACTCTGTTTTGATTTACTTTTTCAAGACTCTGTGCAGAAGTATTAGGACTAGAATTCAAATAAAACCTACATTTCCCTTCCATGAGGGTCAATAGCTTGACTTTCTTAATAAAATCATCAATGTTTTTTAAATTAATGCATTAATGTTCTCTATAAATGCATTCAAACTGATTCAATGGTTACACTGATTATGTATAGCCAAGCATTAAAAGCATCAATGCTTTCCAAATTTCTAATACTTACAGAAGGCTTATCTGAAAAGACAAAATAGTCCATCTAGAAAAGCAAGCTGAAAACGAAGGATCAACAAAATTGGAGCTTGCTTTTTTATATATATACACACACACTCCTAATGAATGTTTTACAGTAAAAAACAGGGGTTTTTTTCATATCTTCAATTCTGATAATACAGGATAGCATTCTTGCACAGGAATCACCAACAAGCCTACCTTCCGTAAGATGACTGATATAGTAAAGTTCACAGCCTTATGCATTCCTTTCAGCACTGAAGTACAACATAAAAAAGCTGTTAAGGTAGATGAATATTAAAACAGTGAAACCTCACCACTTAAAGAAGTTTGTAAGCAAGAAAGAACTCATTTCTATTGAAAAAGAATACTTAATATTTCAGCAATTCCTGAATCATTTGAAGTTGTCTCAACCAGTATCATGAAAACTTCAGGGTTAAGGTTTCATAATATTTTAGATTTATTTTCTACTGTGAAAGGGGAGATGCTGTCTAGAGAACTACCCAGTGATGAATTCCACTCAGTCAGGAAAATCTCTGAATACCAGGAAGTTTAGGAACATGTTTGTGCCACCACCTCTGCTTTTTCAGCTGCCAAGCAGTGCCTCTAGGAGGGCTATGCTGTCCAGTATACCCATGGGAGTGGGTCAGGAAAAGGAGTCCATAACAAGATCAGAGCAGGCCCATGGTACGATGGAACAACTTCTGGCACCGGAAATTCATAACTTTTCCTTCTTTTTCCTCTGCATTCTCTCCTTCACTTCCTGATCTGGATGATGCTTCCATGTCTCTTACTCCTATTGAGATCACACAACTCAAGGGACTCAGAAAGCAGCAGGCAGGCCAATTACTGGAACAGGTAGATCCTGCTTCAGGTTACTGACACTTCATTCTTTCTCCTTTCAACCTCCCTGTTAATTATCAGCCAGCAGAGAAGATGATCAACACTGGTAGGAAAGATGGGGATGCAGCTTGGCCAAGCAGTATGGCACCAGAGTATGTAAAGCCTACATAACGCTGTCTAAGCTGCTGCATCTATGGAAGGAAAGCAGAAAGAACACT
Source organism: Cariama cristata (assembly GCF_000690535.1). Classification (NCBI taxonomy): domain Eukaryota; kingdom Metazoa; phylum Chordata; class Aves; order Cariamiformes; family Cariamidae; genus Cariama; species Cariama cristata. The sequence goes on along the minus strand of NW_009604246.1, from coordinate 79,865 downwards.
GAGCCAGAAAGAATAAGCAAAACCACAGAGCCCAGGGCAGCCTCATGCTGCCCCTGAAATATGCTTGTGCATTATCAGTAAAATTCACCTCATCAGTTGGTACCCACTGGCTTATTGTTATTCTCCATCGGTCCCATTCTTTCCTGTACCTGATTCATATCTCAGTCCTGTCAAGAGCCACAGTTTTGCGAAGGCGTAATGAAGAATTGAACCACTAAAGTGAAATGTAACATTAATTTTCAGCTGGGCTCAAACTTTATCAGGGATTCAACCAAATCAGAAACTTGTTTCCATTTCATTGTAGAGGTATTTGAAATTTGAAGTTCTAAGTCCAGCCCTACAGAAAAGGCACATCTTTCATTGACACTGTTCAGCTCCAACAGCCAGAGTACTCAAGCTTGCAGCTTTCCTAACACCTATTTTTCAATGCCACAAAGTAGAATGAAAGCCAGTTTAACTGTGCTAGAAAGGTTAGGAAGACTAAATTGGATGCTAGAGGTTAGATGTTCCTGAGTGGATAGAGCCAGAGGCCATCAGTGTTCCCTTGAGCTTGGGAGGACAGAAAGGACAAAAGACGAGATTCCTATTCTGCTCTTCTAGAGTTCTCAACTAGCGAAGTAGGTATTTAAGAGCAGTTCTGGCTGATATCCTCTTGAAACCATCCAAAGTTACTAAATTATTTCTCTTTCTTAGCAAATAATTGCTATACAGTGAAGTAATATGGAACATTTTCACTATTTTATTTGGAGATAGTTCATCTTTATTTAGACAAACCCAATGTTAATAGGCAAATAATTAGAGTCAGTGGTAATTATAGAAACATGAAGTAATGTGTTCTGTGTTATTAATAAAAATACATTACAAAATCAGAAAGTAACTTTTAAAATTCCGTAATGTCCTGTATCAATATGTACAGTGCAGTCTTCACAAATAGTGCCTTGCCATACTCAGACGCTACCTGCTTATCATGTTAACTCTTTGGTATTTATATTCCCCCAGTTTGCACACTTTACCCAAACCAAAGCCACTGAAATGAAGTCTTTCACACTGAGGTCAGTAGACATTGTATTAAGCTGTACTGTAAAGGCATTGATTTCAGGCAGTGATACATTCCACATGGATCAGAGATTTGTTACTAGAGCGCACATTGAAAGTACTTAACAAGGTATATGAAGTTGTTCTCACTTTCTGATAATGAATTCCACTTATATAAGACAATTTTCATATTCAAACACACCATAACAGAAATTTGAGTGAATAATTTGGTCAAGTGCTTCAGGGACTTTTTTTTTTAAATCAAATCAGGACAAACACGGTATGTCTTTTTGCTTTGACACCTACGGTGTAAAAACAGCCTCCAGTATTCCAAGGTATTTTATCCTCCACCATGAAGATCTCAGCATACGAATATTTAGAGTCGGGGACAGTGCCCCAGACAACTTCAGAGCATTGCTGGAGCATGGAAAACTGAAAACTCACAAACCCATAATGAACTGACAGTTCAAAGTTGTGTCTGCAATAGCAAAGATTGCTTATAAAGCATAGACATATAATGTTCCTTTTTCCTAGGAAGTTCAAATGTCAGATTCTGGAATAAAAGGAACCTACAAAAAACACTGACCAGGGGAAAGTTGATCCTTTTTCATATAGACAGGAGTAGAAAAAATGGTAGAAAAGAAGATATTGAACAGAATAAAAGAAAAGGAAAGAAGACATTGATAACTGCCCATCAGGTAACAATAGTGGGGGTATTTTGTTCCTAGAGTATGTCCTGGGAGGACAAGATTTTAGGGAATTGGATTTTTTTTTCTTTTACTATTGCTAAGAACAAGAGAGGGCAATCCATACATGTACATTACTGCAAAAAAATGAAACAAGAAAAAAGATCTTATACTTGTAGACAGATGTTATAGATACTCTTTAATAGAAGACCTTCATATCTCTGGGACCCCAAATTGCATCCCATTTCTTTTTTCTGTCACTTTATGTTTTTCTGCAAGCAAAACTCATTTCATTTGCTTGACAGGGAAAATTTCTAATACAAAGTATCTGATGCTGAATACCATTCTCAGTAGCTAAAAGCCATGTTTCTAAATGAATCTCTAGCTGATATCTGCCAACTGCTTTAGCAATGTAAGTGTTATTAATGTTAATCATAACCTATGATTTTCTGTCTTTGTCAATCTATGCAGAGCTTATACAGTGATGCAAATTTTATTATTGCATTCACTGCTGTTCTTTCTTCCTTTTTTATTTTCTTTTTGCTCAAGAGAAGTAATGAACCGCTTGCCTAGTTGTGATTTTTTTTCAGCTTCTTACTAATATTCAGCAGATCCAAGACATGACCAATCAACATCAATCAAACTTACAAAACACAATGCTCTAGAGCAGCTGGTATCACTCTGCTCTTATCCCATTTAATCAATTCTGTTATTTCAGTGGATGTAAATATTTCATTTGTGGTTGCAAACATGACCATTAACTACACCTAATGTAGAACAGCTGCCATCCAAATGTTTTCTTATGTGAACTGCTACCTCTTATTTTTCATTTTGGCATTAATGATCAATAATACTTTTGATGAAAGAGAAGCAGAGAGTGAAGGCACAGAGCTAGCACTGCTTGATGATATCCTAACTAGCACTGCCAAAGTTCAAACAGATGTTATACTACTATTGTCACTTGTTTTCATCTCACATTTTAATATGATGAAGCCAGCAAAACAAAACCACTACCCAATAAAGTAGAATTCTAGTTTTAGTTATATAAATCAGCATTGGTCAACAGCACATGTCTCTTTTAGGAGGCAAATACTGATTTTACTGATTTTGTATATCTGTCATTAAATAATCAGAAAAAGTTGAATGCACTGGAAAGTACCTCAGACCCCTTTTTCTCTTCCATTTTTGGAGTACCTTCATGTGTCTCTTTAACATACTTTTTGATTAATTCAATGTAAGTAGGTTGACCCAATGCATCAAGATAGGAAACCTTAAAATACGGTTAGCAATTTGTCCAGTAAAGACATAGAAGAAAATATCCCAACAAATCAGAGATTACTAGAAATTACTGTGCACAAGTTCTTGATTTTGATAACACAAAGAATCTTGCTATTATATGAAAATTTAGGCCAGTGGATATGCACTGTTCATGTATTAAGCAACATATACTTCCAGTGAGCCTCAATAAATTCTTTAGGCTGTTGAAATGAAACTATACTTCTTAGACACACAGCCCACACTTGCCTCTACAGTGGCCATCCATCTTCCTTTCCACTGTCTGGTCAGGAAGGAAAAATACTGCAGTGATAGCAACCTCCTGACACTGCATTGAACTAAACAATACTTTGCTGAGGTTGCTCGCTCAGAAGACATAGAAGCTGTTGCACTGCCTGCAACTGCTCTGCCAGCTTTGCGTACACCAAGCTTCTGAAATGAAGTCTGCTCATGCTCTCCATCAATATTAACTCAGCCTGCTTGAAAAGCGCACACATAATCAGATTCCAAGTAGACTGATATCCTACTGTTTGTTACCAAATAACTTGGTAATAACAATGTGTTGCAAAATACCAAACCGAGCAATCTATTATAACTGAGTAATATTATAAATAACTCTCAGCCTGCCACCATGGCATCCCAGTCCTATTTTCCTCATCCCAAGATGAATTTAGGAAGATAGTTTGAATACAAGTACCTAAAAATAAAAGCCAGTACGACCACATAGTCAGCATCACTGATGAAATGGGATTTAATGGTCCTGAACCAGCAGAATCTGCTGGAGAGAGAAGTACTCCAGGTTTGTATGTACAACATATGTACATGTGCAATCCACTGTTCTGAAGATGAGACACATGGTGGAAATTTGATTAATTTCTTTCTTTAAATCCTTATCATCCTTGGTATTAGCTGAGAAACTAGCATTAACTATGAAGTTTCTTAGTTGACTACTGGCCCAACTCTGCTCTATACATTATTTGAGCATTTATTCTTGAATAAGTCATAGCAAAATCATGCCCTTTCAAAGACCAAAGAATTTCCTTCCATATCACATTTTTCCTACTCTTTTCATAGTGCTGACTTTTATTTGCTCTACAGCTGTAATTCAGAAAGAATGCAGTCATACTCCAGTGGATTTCATTATCCTTTGGAAAACTATGACATTGTGTAGGAGGCACACCCCCTCCTTTTGCAAAAGACCCTGAAGGGCCATAATCATTAAGGTCTGTCTGGATTCCTTCTGACACACTGTTTCATCAAATAAATTGGGGGAGGAGGACACAGAATATTGCCAACAGTATCTTGTTAACAAATTACAACTGTTTGATACAACTTTGCTTCTAGACAAGTATCTGGGAATGTTATTATCATATACATTTATTCTAACCTTTTCTCTGTACCCTGATGATGTTGCATGCTATAAAATAGGGTATTTAGGGATTTTCTCATTTAATTTTAATTTTAATCTTCTCTCACTAGTTTTTATATTGTGTTTCACACGTGACACCTATTCACAACAGTTTAATTACCTAAATACTTGCTTTCCTTTTTAAAATTTTTAAAATGGAGATATAATGGCAATATGATCATATCTAACTTTGTAGTATTTCCAGTATGCTGAATGATAAATACCAAGCAGTCTAAACTCCCATCACTTTGCACGTCTGGAATTATTACAGAGGCAGTAAGCATGACAATGATAAATGAACAACAGAAAAGAAGAGGACAGACTGTCATTTACAAAATTGGAACTTAACTGTTCATTGTGCTTGGACAGAGTCCATTCTAAAAATAAGTTTTGTGGGTAAGGTCAATTGTAGATGAATGATGGTAACAACAGGACTTGTTTAATCAACTGTAGTAAAAGATACCACAGTGCACCTTAAATTTATCTTACACTTGTATTTGTCTCTTTAGTGACATCTTCACATGTCAGCACTTATGCCAAGTCAATTAAAGATTTTTAATTAAAGATATTTGGGACTAAACCAGAGATGATGCTACTTACATTGCCTGTAATATCTTCCAAGATCTGAAAGCCCTTCTTTAGATATGAAAGGCCGCTGCATTCAGTGAAGCAGTGCACCATAACACCAAAGACCTACAATTGACAGAATACACTACAATGGCTTATTAGATTAAAAGTGCAAAGCTATTAAATGGCTCACACTCCCTTTTTCTCTGAGCCCATTTGCTCAAATAACATTTGTACCCTGTAAAAAATATAAATAGCTGTTAATTAAGTCAATAAAATGAGCTTACAGAAAGAATTGTGAAGGCAGAAACATAAGTAATCCATCAAATAGCAAGTACTTTCCACACCATTAGCAGTGGGAATGTGCATGTATGCTCACCTGACCTAAGTGTTACCCTATCTGCTCTCTGCCACTGGGCCATTTTTGCTAGAACAAGTGTTGATGCACCACCACTGCACACAGGTTGCACCAGTACTACAAAAACTTTTAGGAAGATGCTACTTTTAATAAGTCAGCCTTTTATGATGTATACTTTACAATGTAGGTATGTATTTCATTATTTTATGACTTTCTGATTATACCGACCTAAACTCCTGCATACTATGCTGAAGGTATTCCGCTAACGAGGGAATCTGATTGTTTCATCAAAAATGACTGCACAACCATATGTCCACAAAACAATACATTGAAGTCTTTTTGTTGTAACATTTCCCGCACTTCTTAGATTTACCACAGCTATCTTCCGTACTCGCTGCTCATATTTTACTGAGTTCAGAGCAAGATCCTGACAATAAATGGGTATAGCATTAAATTATTTCTCATCTGTGAAAATGTTAGAAATAACAATAACTAGAAATAAAACAAATAAATTGGAATAGGTGCAAACAACCATCACTTTTATGGGAAAACTTCTATGCTTGCTAAAACAACCATTGGTGAATTTTTTCTAAAAATGTAGCTGCAGTACATAAAATTCTTTCTTGATATATGATTATTAAATGTAGTATGTGACAATAGCCTCAAGCAGCTTCTTCTAACCCACAAAATACTGAGGAGAAAAGAAATAAACAGATATTTGAAAGCTTGAACTAGTCACATTTTCATTTATTGTATGATCAGAATTGCAAGGAAAAGAGTTTTGGGGCTTGCACTACAAAAATTCTTTAAAAACAGAAATGAGATCTGCCTGAAAGGTAATAAAAACAGAGGGAACAAAGAGGCCAGAAAGCAAACAATATGTTGTTATCTTAGCTGTTAAAATTTTGTAAAAAAAAAAAATATATATTAGAAAAGCATGCTGAACTTTATATGAAGAAATTCATATGATTCAATAATTCAATTCTGCTGCATGGGTTTTGTCAACTGGAATTCAAAGTCCTTAGGCACACACCTAATGGTTTATACCAATATAATTCCAGTTGCTTCTTATTTTCAAGAGTTAAATGTTCCTCTGACTGACAGTACACAAATTCATTAAGGGGAGAATAGTATGTTCTCAGTGCAAGATTAAAGACAGTCCAATGCTACAGGCTTTTTCATTTTACTACAGTGAGCTCTCTGGATTTCTGGTGAACCTTAGCAAACAAGCCTTATGAAATCATACAAGTTCACCTCCATTATCATCTCCATTATCTCACAACTGAAAGAAAACTTGAAAACATTGAGGTCACAGAAAACTCAATCTCTGGCAAGGAAAGCATATTTTTCAAGCAAAAAGTTGAGTTCCGAGGCCAACCACTGAGTGCGCTGAATGCAGATGTCTAAGAATTCTTGGATGTGACAAGTACAAGGACCACTGTCAAAGGAACTGAGTCAGAAAACCCCAAGAGAAGAAAAGACAGACAGGGAGAACATATGTCCTGTTTCAGCTACATGCTTACATCTCCTCTCAGAAAGGTCACTCAGCAGAGAGGTAATCAGATTACACAGACTGACTGATGAAAAATTATCCAAATTCACTCCATGGCATAGCTAGTTGGACACTCTATTTATTGACAGTTAAGTTACTGCAAGTCCCAAAATAAACACTTTGAGTGGATTATATTCTTGATTCCCATCAAATTCAATTAGGTTTATCCTGGAATCTAATATGGAGGTGCTAGTAACATTTTCTAAAAATAAGCAAAAAATAAAGGAGGACAGAAGGACAAAATGAAGGATGTCAGTAACAGACTAGCAAAAGACAAAAAAAAAACCAGGATGGAGGAGAGTGTTACTGAATGACTGACTTGACATGACCTCCTAATGGTGCCTCCTGTCCTAACACTTCTTACAATACTGAACACACTGGTGAGCTTCTGCAGTTCAGCACTTTCATACGGAGAATGAGTGCAACACATACAACAAGTCAGGGAGGTAAAACTGAAGAAAATAGTGGAAAGAAATTTTCAGTGGAATTTTAGTTCAGATGTTTCTGAATTGTTTTTTTTCAGGTAGATGTAAGTTCAGACTAAAATCTCTAATAAAATGAGTCAGAACATTTTACTCCAACCAAAACTTACAGAACCATAAAAATTTACTCCAACCACCAGCCAGCCAAAAAGCAAGAACAAAAGGGCACATAGAATAGAAAGTAACAGAAAGAGAAGGTGAGGGAAAAGCAAGAGTCTAGATTAAGACCTAATAGTCTAGGTCTTAACAAAGCCCTGCAACAGATTGAATAAAAAACACTAACCTGTTTTTGTTTTATCTTAATGGATTTCTGAGAGAGTGGGTCTCTCAGAGAGGAAGGTGCAGGTAGTGCCTGCAAAGTGACTCAGGAAAAATAGCAGCTCCAAGGGAAGGTGAGGAAGGATGTTGCAAACTTAAAATGTTTCAATCACTTCCTGTTTAAAATTTGTTTCTTCGCACAAAGATATTCCCACCTGCCCCATTATCTAAAGCAATCACTTTCTGGAGTGATTTCTTGCAGACAGAGCTTGTGCATTAACTGGGTAAGCTAATAGCTCCAAATGTATAAGCCACAAGGTTTGAAGAAACCTATGAGAAAATGCATGATAACTCTCCATAGCAGTAGAAAAGAAGAGATTTCAAACAAAAGAAGCATTTTGCTGAGGTTATTATCATGTGCTTGTGTCTATTTTGAATTTACTAAAGACAAGCAACATTACTTGATTAGTATGATTTATAATAATACAAGACATGTGAGTGAAAGCTAGCTTTTCTCAAGTATATTTCTTTAAAATCTTCCCTAAACATCTAGCTCCATGCTATTTTCTACTCTTACTATGTAGAATTTGAGTCATTGAGCATCACCCTAAACAAAACAGTTGGTTGCAATTTTATTTTATATGCTATATGTCAAAAATGAATACACATGGTAGTATATACAGATTTTTACTAAAATAACTAACAGGAGCCCAGTGCTGTCATCAACACTTAAAAATTATTGACTTCAGTAGCAGAATTTGACCATATCAATGTTTACCCACAGGGACTACAATTCTATTTTCTTTCAACAGTTGGATGCACACCTCCTCAATCCATGTATTTATGGCCATTGATAAACAAGTGCAGCCCCTGCACCAGGATTTCCACCTATCATTCAGGTCTGTCATGTTCTGCCATGCAGCCTACCTTCAGCATTGCAATCAGCTCCACTCCCTCTTTACTGAGTTGTAATGACCAAGACAAAAGCAATCTTTGCAAACACTCATCAGGAATCCAGCTATTTTCACTTCCTTCTCTATGCTACTGTTAACTTTACAAGAATGAACGTTGTACATCTTTGGCAGAAAACATAAATCCGCTCAGAGCTTCAGTATAGCAAATAGCTTTGCAATTTTACACCAGTTACAGACCCAAATTGTGTGAAGCAACTGTAGAGAAAGTGTTATGGAAGATCCATAAATTCCTGCAATACATTGAACGATACGAGTATCAGTACCTTCAATCTACAATGAAAGTATGGCAATACAATGTAACATCAATCCATAAAATGGTGACTACTTCTCTGAAATCATTAGCTGACTCATTAGGGTAGACAAAGTGCTAACCAGAATCACTGTAATCAGTAACTTTCACAGCAAGCTAAATGATTTTATGGAGAGGGAGGGGAGGAAATAGAGGAATAAAAAAAAAAGCCTAAGTAAAGCAATTTTCAGATAAAAATGCCCACAATCCTGTCATTATATAAGAGGTTCCAAATAATTGTATTCAATTATTATCTTGTGTAGTATGAAAGCTTTCAGAAAGTAACATGGAAAAGTGAAACTTCTCCAAGGTCCTGATACTCATACCACTGGCCCAAGAGGGACAGCATCTTATTCTATCATTAGTCAGTCAGACAACATTCTCAGAATAAGACACTGCTTGGTGAAAAAACATGACAGAATCAAGCCCTAAGGAACTGTGTAGTAATTACCCATTAGTTTATTTTACTCTGAGTAGTACTTATCTTCATTATTGTCAACACACATTTTTTACTTTTTGCGGATTGCTATAATATCTGAGCACCTATCTTCTAGTACTTTCCTAAACAATATGACTAACAACTTTCAGGTGTTTTTCCTTCCTTGTTTTTTCCAGTCTTCTCTTGTTTGGATTTGGTTTGGGGTTTGGTGTTTTGTTTTTTTTTTTTTGAGAGAGAGGTTTTGGTTTAAGACTGGGGTATTGGTGATTTTTGCTTTGCTTGTAATTAGACATTTTGCTAAATATTTATGTTATGTTTATGAATGAGACTATCAACAGTAGAAACAATTTCATTATAATTATAGAACATAAATGCTGAAGTACTAATTGTGCTAGAAAATGTGAAGTATTTCATCAAGTTCAATAATAATATTCCACAGCACTGTGTAGACACTGTGCATTTTCCCTTTGGTGATATCATAATGGTTTTCAGTAGCAAATAGCCTGAAATGCCTCTGACATTATATTATCTCCAAATGTAATTTTCATGTTTAACTGGTATTTTCTGTAGTAATATTCACATCACCATGCCTGCTTTAAAATAAAAACTAATCTGTTCCTAATCCAGCCACAAATAAGATGATAAATAAATCAGAGAAAAAAAAAATTACTCTTTGAAATGACATTATAACAAACCACAATTGAAAAAGCAGTATTACAAGCATTACCCATTGACTCAATACTCTCAGGCAAAATCATGTGTGATGGTATTGATGCAAAATAGTGCAGTGGAATTTATTCTAATAATTCTGGGCATGAATAATTTTTGAAGGTAATAGAAGCCAGAATCATAAATTTTCATTTCATTTTACCATCAGACATGTCCTGTGCTTTTAATCAGAAATACCATACTTGAATGTTTCTCTTACAACTATTCTCTAGCTCTAGTTAAAGGTTTATTCATATTAAATTTCTGAACAATAAAAAGTAGATTCAATGAGTAAAATAGAATAATCAGACTAACAATAGGGCAGTCTAAGCACTTGTCCTATTAACTATTTCATATCACGGAGTAACAAGGTATCTTCAGGCTTTCTATATGCAACCTACTCACTTTGTAGCTTTGATGAAAGAGATGAAAGAGAACGAGACCAATGCTGAATAGCCGACACTTTGAAAGATAAAATGTTAAAAAACATTAATATTATCTGATAACTGAATGAGCACCTTTTATGTGCTAAAATTTAGTTTGTAAACAAGACCATGCTGTGCATAAAATCGAACTATTCTCTGTTTAAAATTACAGATGTGTGTACTTTGTTGCACAACACTACATAATTATGCATCCAATCTCCTCTTACAATTTTAATAAATAAAAACATTCCACAATAAATAGAGTATCATGTATTACCATCCAGACCATAGGAATATATTTTCAATTTTGGGCACACAAAGTGAAGAGAAATTTGAAATTTCCTATCTGACAACCCAGGCAAAAATTCTAATATGTTAAATAGAACATTGTTGTAAACAAAAACAGAACAAAAACTTATTGCTCCCTGTAGTTCTCTGACAATCTGTCCCTTATCGCAAAGTCCTTAAAAATAATAACAGGGATTACTTCCTTTTCCACTTTAGCTATACTTCTGTTTTGCTTTAAGTCTATGTTATTTACAGTAGCTTTAGCTTGTCAAATACTGTTAAGTTGGCTTATTGTATTTTTCTTTATAAAGCTTCATATGAATGGATGAAACAAGAAAAATGCAGAATCCTGGATTTTAGGAAACACAGTTGAGTGTAATTCATATGGGATTATTACAAACAAACTACTTTCAAAAGAACATTGTTGAGATTGCAAAATCAAAGACCTGCAATTTAAGAAATCCCAGAATGTGGTTGATTGTATTTTAACCTTAATTCAGTTTTCCTATGTCTATGCATATTTACTTCCTTTTTCTTCAAAGAAATACTGCTTCCTTCAATTGCTGTAACATACGCGGGCTTCTTTCACTAAACAGAGATATACTATGCCACAGGGCTAACAAATATTTGCTGACAGCACTGACAACAATCTTGAGTTGCAGGCCAATATGGGACCAATCAGTCTCAGCAAGTTGAGCTTTTACAATCTGTATCTGTTCTAGCTCACTCTCTTCCCTCCTTCCCTATACTAAATTGTAGCCTTGACCTCTCCCCTCAGATTTCTAATGCAACTTCAGGCTCCACTCATGCCATAGCCAGAGAAAAGTGAGATAAGCATGGCTTACTCAGTTATTTGGGGCAACTGAAATTTTTCCCATTTCTTGTTGCCAGCTTAGAGCATTAGCCTGATGAATTTAATTCATTGTTTAGGCCATCAAACTTCCACTCTCCCCAGTCATTCTTTTTTCATACCCCTTTTCAGCTCAGTCTCTTCAACCAACACAGATTCTTTTCCACAATGCAGCTGCTTATCAAATATACCCTTTCCATTCCCCATCACTTCCTTATCAAATCTGTACATCCAGCACAGACTTCCCATTCTCCATACACCATTTTCCTCTCTGGCCCTTGGCTCTTTCCTTTTCCAGCTTCCTCTCTACCTAGCTTCTTCTCAATCCATTTCTTTTTTCTTTTAACAGAAAATCTGAGACTATGTTACCTGCCTCACATTCAATAACTTACCCAAGCATATTGATTGAATAATTGAATTAAAACACTTGAAAATGGTTGGCTTTGTACTGTCCTAGAAATTAAAACAAATAAAAAGTATAGTCAAAATATTCTGGATCTGCACTTACACATTTTGAGAGCTCTCTCTTTTCATTAGCAATACAGGTTTCACTGAACTGTTCAGAAAACACACCAAGCAAAGGAAACAACAATTAGGTACATTTATCTTTGTGCTAGATGTACAGCTTGCTATTACAAAGGAATTAAATTTAGATAAAATATATACACGAATTACACACAGACTTTGTAAAAATGCACAATCATATGCTATATGTGAAATATTTAAAATGCTAAGAGAACACTGGAGAGAAGCACACTTTGGAAGAAAAGGCATAATCATTTTTTAATTTACCAAGAAGTAAGAAAAGTAGATTATTTTAATTCTTAATTTTTTTAATAAAAAGACCAGGTGCAGAAAGAACAAATCCCCTAAATCACACATGCAATTTCGTTTCCACTTTCCTGAGAGAAAGTAAGAAGAACTGGAACATAAAACAAAAGTATGTGCATCTGTTTACAATGACTCAGTGTTTAATTGTAGTAATGATTGTGTGAACAACTGATCACGCTGGAAATCAATATTATAAACTTTGGATCTTTATGTTTACTTTAGCTTTAATCCAGTCATTATTGCAGACATCTAAAGCAAACTCTGCAGCTGCAGCATGTTTAATTCATCAAGATGTTCTCAAGGCTGACTGTCTCACCATTATAACTTCATCATTTTAGCACAGCATCTGCCAAAATAAGACTATAATATCCAGTTTTTAAAGAATCATAAAAAATGTCTCTAACTGTGCAAGGAAACTTCTGCAAGCATCTTTTTTTCAGTGAAAGGTAGTGTGGAGTAAATGGTCTCAGATGACACAGGAAAACTGATTTTGAGACTGTAACTATTGAATACACACTTAAACACGTGTGAATATTAAACATCTTTATGGAATAAAATGAGAGTATAGAATCATAGCCAGCTTTTCTTCCCAGTGATACATGTTTTTGAGAAATAACATATTGGGTAGTGACAGAAAAGAACCAATGTTTGTAAAATAAAGCTGGCTTTTTATTAGGAGACTTACTTACAAAGTTCTGGGAAGTGCAGGTAACCACCCAGACATCTGCAATCAGTCTGGCTTCCTCAGAGCTGTTTCCATCCTCTAAGCCAAGCCACCACACAAACATAACTTTTCCCACTAACATGGTCACTGTCAGGTAAGGCTTATTTCAAAATAAAAATGACTGGCTTGTAACTGTAAAAGTAGCGGCACGCCAGCAACACGGACTTAGCCACAGAAAAATTGGAGTATCATGAGGGAGGCTAGAAGTTCAAGTATGTTGCCAGGCATGACTGAATGGGCTACCTGCTGCCAACACTGTGGTTGTCTGTGAAGCAACTACTTGAGCAAAAGATGGGCAGTACCAGAAATCAGCATGCTTACAGACACTCTGGAGCCAGCTCATCAGAGCATTACAGTCATATAACAGTCATTTACTTGGGCTGTAATCGCACCTTCATTTGGCTTTACAGATACATGCAAAGACAGGCAGGGGAAGTCCTGTCTGAAGAGTCAGTTAAGGTTTTTCCTAAACAGGAATGCATTCTGCAGGCAAGTGATTAAAGACTGTGCAACACTGATGATGACTATTGCATGCATGCATGTCATCTTCACAGTGTGGAAGAAATCCCAGGGTAAATTTCCTCTTTCATGCTTATACTGGTTTCCCAAGGAAAACTAAATATTCTCTTTTTAAAAAGTTGGAAGCATAGGGTTTTACTATTTTCAGTGTAACTGCACAGCACTTAATGGTTTGCAAAGCTGGGTCCCATTATGAAGTTTTCAGAGCATCTTGTGAATTTACTATTCAGAGCAGCTATGTAAACCACCTCTCTTGTAATTCAACAACTAAATAACATTTAATGCCATTCAAATTCACACAATGGTTTTTAAATGTAAAATTGTCATCTATCATCTGTCCTCTGCAGAGAGTGTCATATTTTTTCCAATAGTTCTTTAACAATAGAAAACATTAAGGCAGCTATTTCCCATCTTACATTTTCATAGGACATAAAACTAATAACTGCTTTCTCCTCCAATGACTCTTCAAAACAACACTGAGCTTGTGACCCTCCTCTTACAAAAACCCAACAACCTACAATGTCAGTGCAAGAACATTCATATGCTAATAATTTAATCAATCTATTATACCCTAGGAACCCCAGCTACTCTTTTACAAAAAAAAAGCAATGCTAATTATCTACATCACTTGATTTTGCTGCCTTGGACTGCATAAAGTAGTAATTGCACTTAAAAGTGATTTTCTGGAATATTGTGAAAATATATGGGTTTATATAAGATAAAAATCGAAATCGGCACGACAAATTCAATCCTCAGATCCCACAACCAGCTTGAGGATCTCCATTGGGTAGTAGTGTGATAAAGGTGCAGGAAAGAGACACTTTCTATGTGGCCATGATCCAACCATGAAGCTGTTCCGCATGCCATCCCTAGAAATCTCCTGCCATGAAACAGGAATAGAGAAAAGTACCTGCAGCAGCTTAATGCATCTAGCCCATCCCACTTCTCATTCAGCCTAACTCCCACATGCTCGCTGACATGCTCAAAAGATAACAATTTGAGGAAATGTATCATTCAGAACTTCTGGTACAGAGCAGATGAAAATATTCCTGTTTTATGCAGAGTCTTCTATGAAATGGGAAGCGATTACAGCTCAGACACTGAATACAACAGACTTCTGCCAGCCTCTTTGGCTCTGAGTAACTGCTGAACAGCAAATGGCATTGAGAATAGTGAGTACACCTTGAATGAAAGGAAAGAGAAATAGAGAATCCCACTACAGCTGAAACTGCGTGAAGTACAGTGAGGAAGTTTTAAACATCCTTCTTTACTGTAGCTATAAGAAATAGTTTCCAAATAGTTACCAAAATGTAAAAACAACAAAAAAGCAGCTTATTTTCTGACAATATGGGTTCTGAAGTATTTGGTAGTGGTACTAGTTTTAAATTAACTCAGACAAACGAGTTTAGTTAGGAAGTAATAGTAAAAAAGGTTGACAAATCCTGCATTTTAAAAACTCAAATTTATCCATGGTATAAGTGGTAGGGCTGAGCTTTGCATAACACAGCAGATCTTTCAGAAACATCTTCTGTACTTAAGTTTGGGGCATCTTCACACCAAGCTCTACAAAGAAACATGACATATGCATTCTACTGGCTGAGAATCACTGGAATGCAACTTTCCAGGTTTCCCAAAGACAGTTCTAGGGAACAATATTTCTACCTAACACATGTATAGCCACACAAACATGATATCCCATTGACTTGTGAACAGATCTATTCAGCAAAACAGTAATGGATTTTGTTTTCTTGGAATTTTCCTACTCATCTAAATCTGAGTGTTCCATAAAAATGATGTCATTATCAAAATATTGCCCTGAAAAAAAAAAAATATCCAATAGAATCTAGTTTACCAGGCACTTTAAAAAAATCTAAGCCTATTTGAGTTCCTGCCAGCTTGCCCATCTTCTCAACAACTTGCTTGACAGGCTATCGGGAGCCTGAGTTCAAATAAGTCATTTTAATTACATCAGAGCCAGAGTCTCCAGAGCTTATTGGCTCCATGAGCCTGGAGCAGGCAGCCAAGCTGAGTGCCTCAGAGCTTGCAGGCCCAAGAGCTGTCTGAGCTTTGGATGTTTGGAACAGTCTGATATATGGATTGTTTCCAAAGCTGAGATTCAAAAAGCATTTCCCTTTGCAGAAAGTGTCAACATTTTGACTTTCCCTCTGATTAAGGGAACAAGGAAATTTTGAATGATCAAAACTATTCAATAAACATTTGTTCTTTCTCCTAGTTCTAGGGAAAGGCAAAAAGCTGAGCGATCAAAATCCTTCATTAAATTGAACTAGTTTTTGCCACAGTGGGTAACTACTTACCCTTACTGCACCTTTGCATTGTGGGAATTAGGTTTTACTGTTGGGAAGTGAGATCAAGGAAGGTTAAATGACTCACTTAAAACTACAGAGAAAATTTGGCTACAGGCGACATAAGTTGCAAGCTAACAGTCAAACCTCTGGACCATCCTCCTTCCTCAGGCCAAATTACCACAATGTATATGCTCTCTCAGATCATACAATTGTCACTTCATGCCAACTGTCAAAATGACTTCTCATGTTGCCTTTTCACAAGCCAAATCAGGATTAAAAGAGGGATAAGAAAACATTCAGAAAACATGAAAAACTGAAATTTGTTTGAATATGCTCTCTGATGCCATACTTCTGAACTGGTATATGATCCTTTGGCTGACTGTAATCATGTCAGTCTACCAGCCTGACACGATGCCCTGTTACGAAGTGATACAAGAAAAGACATATGTACTTGGGAAGAATGGACCTAGTGCAGAGTAAGAAAAAGCACAAATAGAGTAGGTCATCTTCAGACATTATTTCCAGTCTGCATATGAATGCCTTCCACACGTTAACAGCTGTTCTGGATTGTTTTCTCTGTTGAGCCAAAATACAAGCTGTATGTGCAAAATTTTAGACATACATTTCAGAGCTATTTGGCTGTGCACTTAAGACATTTCCAAGTTCAGAGCTTGGACAGTGCACAACCCTGAAGAATCTAACTGATAAAACATCACATTATTTTCAACTTGCTCATTCAACCTTTCCTTTAAATGCTAATGTTTATCTAGGCTGTGTTTCCTCCATGGGAATGGAAGTTTGTGGGACAACTGTATTCACAAACATCAATGTAAACACTTCAGATACCAGTGACAGGCATAGTGTCTTAACAACCACGTATGTCAGGTTTTTCTGGAAGCTGAAGAAGGACCTTTTATATCCAGTGACTACACATAGAGAACCAGAGGGAGCAGAGAGAGCTTCAACCAGCCAGACTGCATCAAATCTACAGCTGTTTATAACAAAGATAGAGTATCTGAATTGGATCTTCAAGTGGATGAGCCATGAGGAAGAATAGGATCACAACAGTCTGGTATTTATGAACTGCAAGCTGCAACCTCAGATAACATCCAGGGACACAGAGACAGGAAAAAAAAAAAAAAAAGGAATCCAACATATTTATGTTCCTGTGGAATTCTAAGAGTAACAAGCAACAAAAAGGTTTTGAGCAATGCCAAAGAGCAGCTAACAGCAAATGTCAGAGTAACAGAAGTTAAAACAAAATCAGCTTAACTTAAAAACACAGCTTTTCTTGATGATGAAATTTTTGGAACTTGAATTTCATTTTAGTGTTTACAGTCTGGAATCTAAGCTATATTTAGAACTGGTTAACTTTAATTTCAGCAGAAAGACATAGCTTGTGTCTTCCAGAGCGACAGCAGTTCTCTAGATAACTCACAAGGGCCTATTGGATCCTTTTTGATATTGAGGTAAGGAAAGTAACTTCTCAAACTGACATTTTACACCACTAAGTTGTAGCCACCCTTTTTACGGTCATTCTCTGGATTTTGAAGTGGTATTAATAGTACCTAGGAGAAATTAGGCAGCAACATTGGAGTCTACAAAACTACTGGAGTGTACAAAACTGAATGAAATTACGTCAAATTAAGAAGAAATGGAGACTTGGATGAGATTAATCATAGAAACAAAGTAAAGGCATGAAGAGTACAGATAGATAATAAGACGTTACATTTATGTTGGAGCAAATTTCAAAGTTAAAGATAATGCTGTTTATTAGCCAACTGAACGACAGCATTTCATATTTTGGAGAATGAGGAAGTTTTCCCTTAAGTAATATTCTTTAAAATATTACTCAAGTACACACTTGAGTCTGAGAGCCATTTCATGGGTGAACAGTAATTCCACATTAAGTCTTACCCACGCTCTTGGTGAAGAGTGCAAAAATCCAATACCATAGAGTCCAGCTTCAGACACTGTCCACAGTGCCCTTCTGCACGACAAGGATACTCTGCTCTAGCTAACAGCACCAGCATTTGGTAAAGGAGCAACCAGCAACCTTTGAGGTTCCTGAATCTTATTCCAGGTTGCTGACACTGTAAAAGGGGAGAAGCACTCATGCTTCAAGGACAGCTACTCCTTTAAGAATAGAAAGCTCGTGGTTTGCCAGGCACTTTAAAAATCACTTTAAAAATAATAAAACATTAAAGTGAAAGTAAATCACACATTTATTACATTCTCATGCAAGCAGATGATAGTTATTCAGATTAAAGACAGGTGTTTAAAAAAATAAAACAGGGTTTAGAGCTGTATGTTCTTTAGTTAGATCCACTAGATTTTTCTCCATTTCACCCAATTAAAAAGCTGTCAGGATGTTGTTAAAACTTGCCAATGACTGCCCTAGTACATCACAAACTTTTAATCATTGCAAAAAAAAGTGGCCTTCAAATCTCAGTATGAAGAAAACTGTATATACGCATGCATACTAAAAACTGCAGTTCAGACAGTGAACTGATGACCACGTTACATAAATACATAACAGAGGCCAGTGCTTACACTCTTATTAGCTCCTAAAAACTTTATAGTGGGTTAAGGGATAAATGACTCCCAATCCAACACAGAAGGGTGTAAAAGCAATCAGTGATGCCATGGTTTCCAGTTTAAAGACCTTAATTTTTCTAAGGAAGAGCCTATTGTTCAGTTAACCTGACTTACAGTTCACACAGGAAAAATGAAATTATTTTTTGCAAAAGCACTTCTACTTTACTTAGAGATCTTATTGTTTATTCATGAATCAGGAAAGTTTTACAGTGAGAATTTTATTGGCCCAGTTCATAAACATGTCATACCATTTGTAACCAGTGCAACAGCAATAATAATACTGTAAGATAGGAGGAATATACAATTTCTCTTTCTTCCTGATGGCTGATCAATGAACTCCTCCATTCCCTAAATGTGGGAATTATTGTAAGGTTTGATCTCCAGTTGACGTAAATCACAGAAACTTTGTATTTCAAGTTGGTATATACAAGTGCCGATTTCCATAGCTTTAGGCCACAGTTCTAAAGAGGCACAGACTTGGACGTACATTCATCTTTTTGGGAAAAAAAAGAGTGACAGATAATTGGTAGTAAATTTTCAATTTTTGTTGTCACAATTTTCCTACCAAAGGAAGATCTACAAGATACCCTTTGTATTACGGAACTGAAAAAAATCATTAGTTTGATAGTTGCACACTGTCTTCCAAAACCCACAAATACATGAAAAAGATTCACAGTAGGAAAAAAAAAATAAATCAAGGCTGAGGAATAATTTCACAGTGTAACTTTGTAACGAGTCCCTGGAGGAAATATCTGTTCCTTTTGTTCCCCTCCGCAAAGCTATGTAATTGATTCCTAACTGTTATGTTAATGTTCCCTATTCCTGTCAGAATCCCTTTGGAAATACATTAAAGTAACCAGGACTCTCTTCTGATGCAACCTCTTGAACGCTGGAATCTGGGATTCTATGACATGCATTACATTTCTGGCAGTGGGCCACAGTGGAAGCTTCAGTGCCAAAGGGCTGATAAATATTAATATAGAAGAATAAAGTATACCAAGTTATATATTGGAATGTAAAGCAAACCAGGAAACTGTTGTCTTTTATAATGAAAGACTCCCTTACAGGCACTGTTATGTTCCATAAAAAAAACCACAACCAAACAAAAAACCCAAATAAAGTGTATTTCCCATAACATGGTTTATTAAATTCTTATACCAACTTGCAAAATTTTAAATGACAACAGGCAAGTGTTTTCAAAGAAAGCATTTGGTCTTCATCAGGATCAAGAATTAGTTTGACCCTGCCTGACCTTTCTATCCCTTTTGCTGTACATACACACAGAGTAATAGAAGAAGAATGAAGCAGAAAGGATTTGGCCCAGCTCCTGAGTTATACACCAGGGACTGTTGCAGAGTCATGCATGAAAGTCTGTCTGCCTGGACAGAGCCAGTGACATCAGGCAACCTCCCTTCAGCAAACAAGGAGGGAAATATGGAAAATATGTGAGTCAGTTTTTACCTATGGTGCCTAATCAACCTTAATTAAGGTTGTGTTGATGGATCTTGAGTAGCTTGCACAAGGGATATCTGCTTCCTGATTGTTTTTAGCTTTGAGAAAGCTTTCCTTTGAGAAAGGAAGATTTCCTACCACAAAGAAAAATGTCCTTGTGAAATACATATGTCCATGTTCCAATCTAAATTTAAGAGACAGTACAGATAAAACATCCATGTTTTTAGTGTTCCCCCCTAGTCAAATGTTTCTTAAATAAAAGCACTAGAATTATAGTAAAGAAGATTCTCCAGCCTTGATAATTAAATCAAGAAAAAAAAACAAAAAACTCACAATTTGGGTGTATGTTTCCTGAAACAGCATTAAGCTTACTAATTATTTTCATCACTGATTTTAAGCTTACTAACGTGATAACTCTAAAAATTAATCAACCTTGGCAGCCACACAACTTACTGCTAACTTCTCTTCCACTATGGGTCATCATCTCAAGTTTCACAGTTACAGACACCATTGCTGTATTATGCACATTCTTGACTTTATTACACACTGGGTGGCAGTGTGGAAGGCTTTTTGTTCAAAATGTCCTTTGTGGGAAAAACTTTGTGCAAAATTGCGAAGTTAAAAATAAGAAAAAAAAAACCACTTTAATTTAACACATTAAATTATAAATAGGAGAGTACTTAGAAGGGCAGAGGGGCTATATGCTCACTTCTTGTCAGAATGACACTACTTGATAAAAGACCCTGTTTTAAGTAGATTATAACTTCAGTACTGCCTGGTCTGATATTTTTCATATTGCATATCTGCCTTAGAATTTTCTTTCTTTGTGGAAAATTTCAGCTAATGTAATTTAGCTATTACTGAGAAAGCAGCAGAGACAAGAACAGTATTATGTTGTGTCAACAGATTAACATGACTTCTTGTTTTGAAATCTGTAGTATGTCTGTGTTTTGTAGCAGAAAATAAAATTTGGAAGTAAGCTGGCTGTGTCTGGGATTAAATGAGAAAAGGGAGACTTAGACATTATTAAGGGGAGATGACTACAAACAGACATTCAAAAGCAGAGTCCCCCTCCAGAAAGGGACAATTGATCCATTCATGTCCTTCATTTGATATATGGAAGTCGTAGATTACAGACTTCATGGTTAAGACAGTTGAAATTTGCCCTGAAAGTTTGGACTTTTTTTTCCCTTGCCCTTATCATAGAATTCCTGCATTATAATAACTAATAAGGGAAATTGTGCAAGTCCTGCTTCTCAGTCCTCTCACTAATTCTGTCTCTTCAGTTTTGGGCAGTGCAGTGAGGAAATGTAAGTTAAGACTCAGACATGTAGAAGGTCTGGAGATTCAGTTACAGCTACAGCTGGTGGCTTTGGGAAACATGCCATAGATATACCCATTTCTACGTATTTTTCAAAGTCCTGAGGCAGATACTCAACAGGAGAAAATTCAGGCCAGACACTGCAAACAGGGGCCTTTCAAATCAATGGGGTTTTAGGGCCTTAAATCTTTCTCTGGCTCAGTTCTTTACTTGAAAATTTGGGAAGACAAGAGCATCTTTTTTCCCAGAGGGCATTGTGAAGATAAACTCATCATTTATGTGTGAAACATCCTGGCCAGTCCAGTGAAATACACATGGAAATTCACATTTTCTTACCTAGAAGGATTTGAATGGTATATCAGATATAAAGCCTAAACACAATAAGGAAAAAATAATACTGATTGATGCTGTTCATGAATGAACAGTGTCCATTTTGCATCACGGAATGCCTCAGAGTCCTGGGTAAAAGCAGCAGATACACAAGGCAGGCAAAGTTTGCTGCACACAAGAAAGAACACTGGCATTTCTTAATTTCTTTGTATTTCCCTACTGCAGTTATCTGTTACACCCAAAAAGCTATTTAACAGAGCACATAATAACTTGCAGATAATAACATTTACTATATTATGTTGAGGCAGAGTTCCTCTTTTGGATGTTTTCAAAATGTTAAAGACAGGCAGAAAGACACTGACATCATTCCTGACATTTGATAGCATATTTATCTATTATGCGATTTTATATTTTCTTCTGAAGCATCTAGTATTGGCAATTGTTGGAGACGGGATATTTCACTAAACAGATCATTAGTCTGATCATTTCCCCAGGTTTCTATGTGAACTGAGGATGCTATAGCATCTGAGCCTGACAAGCACATATGGAGACAGCTGAAATGGAGTGAGGGCTTAGATCACTGCTGCATCTCAGAAACAAACAATGAGACAATGCTGCATGTAAGTAGAGATGCTAAAAGCAGTCTCCCTTCTATAAGGAATATATAGGAAAGATTAATGTAAATTCTTGACATGATACTTTTGCCTTTCCCCATAATGACATCAATAAACATGTTCAATATTGATTTTTGCTTATTATTAAAATAGCCTAATACAAATACAGACATTAAGCCAGAGAAATGTAGAGATCAGTGTAACTGTAGCCAAAAGCATTTAGATGAGAAATACTACCAATTACTACCAAGATTGGCAAGCTTGACTAAACGGAACTCCACATAGACTTCTGAAGGCAGGGCTTTAAAAGCAAGATGATCCTTGATCTCCACTTAGTACCATACTCTACAAAAACTTCTTCAGGCCTTCTAGCTGAGCCTGTAACACTCAATATCCCTTCCTCCTTTGAAATGTCAGCACAATCCCTGTTGAAATTGTGCCTAGGACACAAAAATGACCTCTCATTCTGAAACAGGTCAGTAAAATATTTTTTTCTATACTTGCAGGTGAGTTGTTCTCACTTTTGTGAAGGTTGCACGGTTCCTTCCAAAAAGCATTGTCTAATGTATGTTTCTTGTTAAATTTTAGAAATTACCTCAGCAATGCCAAAAAAGATTTTCAGACTTACTTGTTCAGATTTAATCAGGTCCTGTCAGTGAAACTAGATCTTGTGAAGGTGGGACTGTTTTACCACATAATAGATAGAGAATCAAGCTAAAATATTCTATATACTTGAATATCAAAAACAAACTGAAAATGCAGACTCAGAAATAGAAACACGATAGCTTTATTTCTGAGAATAAACAGTACCTTTTTCCTGTCATATAAGGCATGGTTATCCAATATCATCTTCCTTTCGTGAGTAGCATACCTCCGCAAATCACGTCCAAATTGCTGTAAAAGATATAGCAAATATCAGCAATTCTGACAAAGCAAAATTGTTATCCTTTGTATAAGAGTTCCAACACCAAATCAAATAATAAACTAACACGTAAAAATGACCTCTATTAAAAGACTAGAGTCTGAAAAAATGGATCATCTGGAAGGACAATGTTTCAATAGGCAATGGCCCATCATTTCAGTTGGTTAGTCCGAGAATAGTTGGGCACTGAACGAGAAATTAAGCCTGTGATGGGCTCCCACAGTCTGTAAGTGAATTATCTCAACAGAGTAAAAGCTGACTGAGGCAGAGAAAGATGGAGTCACTGCCTACTCAACCAAAGGGCCTCACAAAATGTATTTTTAGTGTAGACACCCACCTACGGAGTTGAGAGAAGGGCTTTTAAGTAGCCAAACACCTTCAGGATAAGGAGGACCCCAAAGTCTGCATTACTTAATCCAAGGTCCAAATAAATACATTTTATTACCTCGAAAAAGAAGTGACTGAAGTAACTCATCAGCTCAGCAGAACACATCAATTGCAACATTTTGCCTGGTCTAAAACATCCTGCTTCCAATTAACCTGAGTAGAAGAGAGTGGCAATGCACCTGGACTACTTCTAGCACATCAAAATTCACATCATTCACAGCAGGCTTAGGAGCTCTCCGTTATACCATGTAATCACTCCCTAAGAAAATGAATATCAGAAGGCAAGCATGTAGAACAGATTAAAAAATAATTCTGTCTGGAGAGACATTAATCATTTGAGTTTTGAGTTTGCATTTAGACAGAATTTTTTATTTTGAAAATACTGTACTATTTTATATTAAACCCACTAACCAGAAAGTAGCTATCATTTCAACTTTTCTTAAGTTATTAAAATATCAGTCCAAACATATTCTATTCTAGTTCAAAACTAATGTGTAAATTTTAAAATTTTCTGATTTTTTACAATTCAAAACACTCAATTAAAACACAACTGAAACAAAACTTTTTATCTAATCCAAAGAGAAAGATGACAAATTGTTTTCAATTTCCTCCAAAACAAATTAAGTTCCAATTTAGAACATCTTCCCCAAATGTTTAATTTCCTGTAAAATTCTGTGACACTTTCCAAATCATGTCTCTACTCAGTAACCATTTAAATTGCTTGTTAACACTAGTATGATGTAAAAAGACAATGCAACTGACTGAAAATCTAGCTTTTCAGTCCATGAACCTAAACACTAAGCTTCAAGGAAAATAGATGTTAACTCCTCTAGAAAGGCATCCATTAATGTCAGTGATGAGTTCATCAGCTCCAACCTATGATCATGGGTTGATGACAGCATGAAATGTGACGTGTGGAGAGAAGGAACATTTTTTAAAAATCCATGAACTCTGAATGGTCCTGCAACAGCAAAAATATGTTAGCAATGTTAAGAAAACATAGACTGTTGTGGTTACTTACCCTGGAGCCTGTCCAGCCTAACAGAGCATATGGATATTGCTCAAAGGGGGTTATGACCAGATCCACACGGATTGCCTTCCAGTCTTTGACTTCTGCCATATCGAATTTTTTTGACGTGTTGTAACTGCTGTTGTCTACTCTTGGCTGATATAATTTTAAAATTGCAAAACACTTTTGAAAATGATCCATGGCATCAACTTTTCTGCTTGGTAGCTGTTCCTTTACAAATGTTGATTCAATGATATCACAGTATAGGAGTAAGCCCTAAAGAGAAGACATTGATAACATTGAATTGCTGGACTGGTTTTACTGTAATTCCAGAGTTTCTAGACAGTTGTCTTAAAAATTCATGTAAAATGCAGTTTCAGTAAACACAAAACTGTGCCAGACCAAATCTGCACTAAGCAGAGACATGAAACAGGTGCAGCTTTTGGAAAAATACTAGCATATCCTTTGAGGGAAATCTGCAGTCTTAGTCATCTGATAGTGGTGATGTCCTGCCCTGTACTAAGAAGACAGTATTTGCAATTCTTCCCCTCCATCCTTTCCTCCTAAGCCTTTTGTAGTTATATCAACAGAAATTTCTGAGTGGAGATTCATGCTTTCCCACGTGGTAGACATCTAGAAAAACAGATTAGTCCAGAGCACAGGCTTGCAGACAGATTCCAAACAGAGCACTTCGACTGTGTCTGTTGTGTGAGATTTCCTTGTGACAAGGTCTGGAGTCTCCAGAGAGATGAAGGGCCCTGCCCATGCTTTTGTTTGAAGGGAATGCACCAAAAAACTGTTGATCCTCAAGAATCAGATTTATTAAAACATAAACAAGATTTTCTTTTTATAATAAAGAACGTTCAGAGTAAGAAAAATGGAAGTAATAGAGTGTTGTAAATTAATTCCTTCTAACCCAGCACTGTAGGAGGGGCTGGGTAGAAAGAGGTAGTGCTTTCTCCCAGCTTTGCTCTGTAGCCAGCAACCTTTCAATGGCTCCTGGGGTTGCAGTAAACTCTGCACGATCCCTTCTAGGCCCTTAGAAAAAGCATCTTTCTGTCATTCCTCTGGCCTGTCTCTGTGCCTGTTTGCATTTCTAGGCAGCTTCCAAGGCTACTGATTTCCTGGACATCTCAGACTTACCCTGCGCTCCCAAAGCTCCTTAGAGCTCTGCATGTTCAGCTGCCCTCAGTTAAAGTGCAATCTCCCCTCACCAGTCAGAAAATCCCTCATCATCCAAAGCACAGCACCTGGGACAAGACAAGGAGCACCATCCCTCTCTCTGCTGCCCAGCACATCCTTTTTAAAGAATACAAAATGTCAAATACACAATAATAAAGAAACAAAGCAAATACTGTCCATCGCACTGCTTCCTTCAGTCATCCTTGAGTCTTCCGAATAGAAATGGAGCTTGATACGTTATAATACAACAGTGCTTAGTGTCACTGAAGCCATCTCTAGCAGGAGGGCTCAGCTGGCAAAACATTCCACTTTCTGAGAGTGGTTCCACATGATGAAAACACTTAGATGTGTGTCTAAGCCCTGGTACACTCAGCCTTAATTTAGCTTTTATAGATTCATAAAATATAGGAGACCACTGTGACTGCCTCCTCTGAGCTCCTGATTTCACAGAAAATGGAGATTTCTGAGATTTGCCTTTGCAAAAGAAGTTTAACTTTGTTATAAAGGTTAGCAACAATCATGCATAAACCACTTTCTTCATAGTCTATCAGGTGTTTAATTGTTTTTACTAGAAGGAAACCTACTAAGCTGAACTTATTAACTTCATGTTCTGACTAGATAAGCCCATTAGTTTTCATCTGCAAGATCAACAAGCCTACATGTCTTTAAATCTACATATTGATCAAACCCACTTCTCAGATTTCTCACTGATAAGATGAATAGACTCGGTTTCTTAAAATCTCCACCATCAGGATTTCTTTAGGTCCTTGGATCAATATTTTGTCTCTCCTTTGAAGTCTCTCAAATGTTTACACATACTCCTTCCTCTGGACTAGGAATTCTTAGACTAGTGTCACCATAAAAAAGCATGGTCAAGACTGCCTCCTGTCTTTTAGTTAATATATCTGTTAATATATGGTAAAGAATCATATTACCTTTGCGTCTGTTTTTTTTTTAATTGCAATATTGAACTAAGAGTGTATAGAAGTGGTTTTATTTGATGGCTGTTGATGGTTAACTACAATGGTCTCCAGGTCAGACCTGGAGATTTTTGGACACAACACAGGTGATTTTTGGAAGAATATCTCCATATTAAACACCAGGTTTTGATTATTTCTTTTATATAGTGCAACTGTGGTAACTTTACATGATAATTTGTTAAATACCTTAGAGAATACTTTACAGCAATAAAATTACTTTTATTGCTTAGAGCTATAATCCTGACAAAAAATAGCATAAGAAAACAATATATGATTTCCATGAAGAGACACTGATAGGTATTGCTGTATTTTCAGCCTCCAGGTTTTTGTTGATGATACTTCCAAATTAATGATCCCATTATTTTACTGGGAATCAGGCACAGGCTGTTTTATGGGTCAGTGGGCCAACCTTTTTAACGATAACCGTTTCACTTGCATTGACATCCTTTTAATTCTTTGGAATTTTTCCTGATTTTGAAGATTTATTATAAACTAATAGAAGAAAACTCCTTATATAGCTCATTCTCTTGGATTACTAGTTTCCAAGTCTGCTGATTTGAAAATGTTTAATTTTAGCAGGTGCTCTCTCACATCCATCTCTAAAACAGACAGTAATCTCTTCTTAATTTTACCCCAATGTCACAAGGCACTGATGCTTGCTATTTCCAAATATAGACTCAAAAAAGCTGTTGAATGTTAATGCATAGCTGCTGATTATCTCACTCTTTTTGATGAAACTATGCCTGCCTTCAGGATAACTGTGTTGTTTTTAGTGCTAAAAAATGCTTTTAATCTCATTGATCATTGACCATTTATTGATGACTTCAAGCTTTGATTAGGCATCGGCATTCTTCCCATTCTCCATAAAAATCTTTTAGCTACTTCATCAGTGCTTTCTCATTATTTGCTTCATTTTCCTTTATTCTGTTTGAGATTTGGGGCATTACATAGCATATTCCAGAACAAATCTAAGTATTTTATTTCCCTAGGCAGAATCCTACCTAGATTATGTTTTGGTAAATTCTTATTTTATAGTTCCAAGTACCTACATTTCCAGTATTTGTATGGCGTTTGTAGACAGTGTGCTCAGATGACCAGTTTCACACATTTGCCACAGTCTATATCAGTGTTTGTGTCTTCTTTGTTCAAATGAAGTTGAAATGTCCTCAGTCTTGGTGCAAGAAATCAGAATTAAAGCCCCTCTTTAGATGGACTACAAAAGGAATGGAATTCCTACTGTAGGTGGGAAGTCTTAGTAGGATTTTTGTTTCTGATCACTTGAGAAATCCAGCAAGACATCACAGCTTGCAGTGGTTTCTCTTTTCACAGGCAAGCAGAGGAGCACCTAGGCAGTGTATTGTCTCAGTGAGATCTGGGGACAGTCACACATGGCCACCAGCACCCCATACTTGGATTTTTACCCTGTAAGCTCTTGAGGAGATATGATTATGTATTACCTCTGTTTCTGTAATAGATAAAATGGTCTTGACATAAAATGCTCAGGCCTTTTAAGATGTTAATTTTAAACTTTTAGTCAGGCATTGTACCCTTTGCTTCACCAATATTTTCATTCTAACATTTAGCTGTGTTATAATCTTATAGATGATCTCTTCTGCATCAGCTTTACTTAGTTTTCAGAGTAATTTTTTACAGCTTGCTACCCATTACAGGAATATATAGTTGTAAATAAAAACAGGGTAAATTTGACATGTCAGTCTTTGCTGTATTGCCCATATTAAAAATAAAGAAATTCCCTTTACCTAAAGTCATCCTAGATACCACACTTATTAAAGGTCCTTTCTTTGAGATCTCTGCTTGAAGAGTACAAATTCTGCCTGTTAAATCACAGTGTTTAAAGATGAGTCTCCTCTCTTTTTTTTTTTTCCTCATCCTATTTTCATATTTAGGAACTTCAAGGGAACACTCCTTGGGATCCCTGAGATTTAACATCAAGCAATGATGAAGTCGTCACAACAAATCAGTATTGGAGCCTTCCACTGCTGTTTTCCCTTGCTGACTAGGCTGTCTTCTACTTGAATACATTTTAAGTATTTGCAGATGGCCATGGTTAGCAAGTGTGACTAGAAAGATATTTTAGGACTACCTCTCTCTGCATTATTCTGTATTGTTTTTTCATAGTTTGTTGACTGGGCAATTTCTAAAGCTAGCAGGAAGAGCATGAGAGTATGTAGACCACAGTAAATATCTACTTCAACTTAAAAAAATGCAATTAGGCAACAATTACACAAGTGCTGAGTTCAACAAGCAGTTGAAACCTCATTCAAAGTCAGGAGATCACCTTTAAATAGGAGCCAAAGCCTAGGTCATATCCACTGGGATAATGTTTCCAATTAACCTAATTTGATTAGGCGCTGGACATCACCATCACCCTATAAAGTAAAGCTGAAATGGCATTTCTGTACATTTTGAAAAAGTATTGCCTGAAGAGGCAGTCAGCTATGAAGATTGTGTGAAGTTTTGGCTACTGTTAGCTGCAAAGCAGCAGCCTTCTCATTACTCTGCGTCAGGGAATCTGCAGTTCTTTGCAAATTTCAGCTTGATCTATACACCATAAAGTGCGGTAGACCTTGTTTACACAAACAAGTTTTAAAATGTGGGCATTTTCATTTCTCAAATTTACAACACCATCAAAAGGAAATGTATGTTTTTAGAGCAGTTATGTTAATACCCACAATAACTTGCCCTTTTTAGAATGATTATGCACTTTTACTTAAATAGACTGAGAGCTGGCACATCAATAGCATTGATATTGGAATAAATCCATGAACAAACTGAGGAAAAGTGTGAATTTTTAGAAAAATATGAAATCAATAGCTGAAAAATCAATCCAAATATGGTCATCAGCATTCTTTGTCATTTTTAATTAAATAAAATCCTATCCTATTTTTAATGTTACAAGCCGTCATTATTAATTGTTGGTAGCTGGATTAATTCTGTTAAAGCTAAGTAGGACCATTTTATACCACCTGAAAATGTAATCCAGTATGTTCTTTGAAATGTATATATGTCATTGCTCTTAATTTCCTTCTGAGATGGTTTAATAAAGTGAAACTGGATATTTTTTTTTTCAGTGAAATACCTATAGCTAATCCAAAATAGTATGTAAGCATGTTAGTTCAGAAAAATCTCTATTTAGGTGAGACAGATGGAATTCTATGAAGTGGAACAGCTCAAGGAACTGATGCCTGAGAGCAGTCAGGCCTGTTAGGGTGAGCAATCATTAGCAAATCTCATCAAAGGCTTGATCAGCAATACAAAACTTTGCAGCTGCTGCATAACCACGCAGCTTCCTTGGGCCCTTTTTGAAGTTCCAAGTACACCAGAATGGTCTAATTCTAGGCATGTCCAGAACAGCCTGGTTTTGACAGCAATGGACAGACCAGCACCGGAGTCCAAGAATGAAGATGTTTCCCTCTCTCGATGTCATAAGCATTTGCACTGGTGAGCAAGATAAATTGATAGATGGATAGATAGGGACATATACATACATACTTACCCCATACAGATACACAACACACACCAGAAAGATCAGATGTCATAAGAAATGTCACTGCTGCCTGGATCTTCACTTAAAACATAGCAGGAAATGGAACACTTCTGCCTACTTTATGCAAGGACCTTACAAGCAGGACAATCAGATTCAGCCCTATCCTCCACCTAAAGCCATTTAAGCCAAGTTCTCTTACATCCAGTGCTCTAAGCACTATGCAATAGTATATTTTAGGTAAGAATGTCCTCAGGCCCTGCTGAAACTGAGCTAGAATGCAACAAAATTCATAATGCATTGAGTCAAAAGGTGAGACAACATGTGTTCACAAAGGAGCTCTGCATCGTTATTGGCAGAGCATTCATCTGGAAAAAAAGGAGGTCTTTGTTCCAGCCTCTTAACCATCTCTGTATCTTGTCTCAGAACAGGTTTTGTTCCTGCTAAGATCCAGCTGTCAATAATGAATGTGCTGCTGTTCTGTAAACCCTGTTTACAAAAAACTGTTTCCAGCAACGAAAAAGTGAGACAGGGTACTTGCTCCTCATCATCCACCTTAGTGGGACATCAAGCCTTCCCTCTCCTGATCTGTTCACCTCAGCAATAGAGTGTAAATCAGATGACTAACATACTAAAATAAGTAAGCACAGGCAGGCATCTGCATTCCTCGTTTTCCTAAAAGCCAAAAGAAAAATGCAACATTATACTTACATGAATACAAAGGGAAAAAAATGAAAAGTGGAGGAAAACCTGTAGTAATGGTATCTCTTCCTTTGTTGAAAGCACATATGCAACAACAGGAACAGTGCTAAATATAGCTATATAGGTTTTTAGCAAAAAATGAAAAAGTCTTTACACAGTAAGTGAATGAAGCTGCACCGACACAGATGGCTCAGCCTGCTTGCCCACAGACTTCCAAGCTCTAACCCACAGAAGTAATTTCTTACTTTCTTTATGAAGCTTTTTGGAACCATTAAAACCATACTCTGTGCACTGCATTGCAGCTTTTCCGTTTTGCCACTCTGCTTTGAAGCTCAACAGAGACTTTGTGTTCTCTGTTCCTTGGCCCATTTATTCTTGGTGATGCTGCATCAAAGAGCATGATGGTGTTGATTTAACCACTTAGTTTTCAACAGCTTTCAATGGAAGGATCTTGTTACATTAAACTTTTCAGTTAAGAAAAAGGCCCTTTTAAACTATTTAAATAAGGCTGAGGTCCATAGTTTAGAAGTTAAACATTGCAGAATCCTTTGCTAAGAGTTGCCGAAAGGGAGTCAACATTGTGACCTCAATGATGTTCTTTAATGAATCTGGGCTTTGAAACTGTAGCACAAAAGTGGAAAGCTGTGAAGCAGTCGGCAGGTGTACTGTCAAAAAGTATAAAAGTGGTTTAGGTTTACAGATTTTTTGTGTCTTCCCCTCCCTCCTAGAAATCAAAGGTAATAAAAAGGCAAGAGGAATATAATTCCTCTCTGTCTTTTTTGCATTTTGATTTTGCTGGCAGCTTATTTTTAGTAGTGCCAATAAAAGCCTGTATATTACAACTGCCACAGTAGAGAGGCAGTATAGCTAGTAGTATAAGATATAAAAATTCTGAAGGACAAACAGAACACAGAAAATATTTGTCCATAGCTTTAAACAATCCCCAGCTTGTTTGGATTTGGTTTCTACAGCCATTGTGCATCTCCCCTTCTGACATTTTCTTCATGCTGGGATTCCTAGAGGAATCCTAATCTTTTCATCAAACCCTTGGCCACCCTTGACCTCCCATACTCTCCCTGCACTCACTTCTGCCAAATTTTATCCTTAAAAAAAAAAAAAAAAAAAAAAAAAGCAGCGAGAACAATTTATTTTCTATTTCTTTCCTTTCAATTCCATTTAATGAAAGAAGCTCAGAGTGACCTGAAAAGCTTCAGCAGTTGCCAGACTTCTCAGATCACAGCCATTGTTCTCATTAATGTAAGTGGAGTGTGATGGAATGGGAGAACGAATGAAAGGCTGCACTCGGGGCAGGCTCTAGCCTCAGCCTGTCATGACTTTTCCTTTCTGCTGTGTGATAAAAAACATGATTTTTGGAGGACCCACACATGGCTTCCTAGATGTTCAAGTCTGCTTAAGGTAAAAGGACAGCTTCCAAGAAGAAATGCAACTTTCCTCAGAATAAAAGGAGTAGAATGACCGAGAAAGAAACTTTACATAAATAATAAAAAGATAAAAAGAGTAGCTCCTCAGCACTCATTAATTGCCACAGCTTCATTGCTTTTCATTGGAGTATGATAAATTATACCTTCTAGCAATCTACTTCAATATATACACTTTCCATACAGAATGAGGATGGAAGTCACAGAAATCTAAAAAATTAATAATAATCTGTTAACATTTCAAAGACCAAAAGTCAACTGAAAGAAGGGGAATTCAGCTAAGGTTGTATTTTATCAGAAAGAAACAAGTTTGGAGCCCTTCCATTAAAGTCAGTTGAAAGGTTTTGTCCACCTTGAAATGGAAAACTTTATACAGTCAGATAAATTTTTGTCTAGTTGGATGTTTTTAATGTCTTTCACGTGTTAACCCATTATACATTAATTAAAGTACATATTTCAAGAATTAATTCAAAAGCATTCTCTCCATCTGCACTGAAAGTTGACTTTACTTAGCAGTGGGGCATTTGGTGATTCAGCTCAGACCGAGTGTTGGCCTTGTACTTGTTGAAATGTACTCAATTCCTTTGAGTGCTACAGGTAGTAAATGCTGAAAAATATCTTACCTGGCTAGAAAGGTAGAAGGAGAAACAAAAGTTTATTACTCCCAACATACTATATTTCTGACCCAGGAATATTTTGAGGTACCTGTACCTAATTCAGACTCTTCCAACTTTAAAGCTGCTTGAAACTGAAGAAAGCTGAATAGAAAAAAACCCAAAATCCTTAGATGAACAATTGCTCTGTGAAATGTGTGCATTCTTCCAAACCCAGACATCATGGAAGACTATGTCAATTTTGACAATATTCCAATGGAAACCAGGAAAAATGCTAATCTGTGGGCTGAAAGGAAGCCAGAATCCCAGGGGTTTGGTACCTAAGCTTTCAGACTTGCCCACCTCACACTGAGGTCACCCAAATCCACTACACTAAAAGCTGGAGCTCCCTAAAGTAGTTCCCCTTGGGAGAACCTACTCCGATCTCAAGGGAAAATTAAACAAATACAGTTTTGTTTGAAAGTATAAGAACAACTTTGCTATGTCACTCAAAGCTTCACCTAGCTTGATTTCTTACCTCTGACCAACTGCGTATTCTTAGGGTAAGATATAACAGAATGTGTGCAGAGTACTTCTAATATAACCTTCAATTTTAGCATTCAGAGCTGGAGGATGCACCTAGATCATCATGATTAATAATCAAATAGAGCAATAACCAATTTCAAAATATTGTAGTCATCTGTAAAAAGGAGCCAACATTCCTTAAGTACTACATAGGCTTAATTCAGTGCTGTTAGAATGTGTCTTTTTTGGCCAAATGTTATTTAGTTCATACCTGCTTTTTCCATAAGTCAACAACTTTACGCAGAAGTTCATCATCTTCTCTTGGTCCTGGATTGGTGATCAAAAAATCTATATCATGTCCAATCTTCTTACCCCTAGAAGCAATAAATAACAAGAAGACTAAAAGAGTTAAGTTTCTGTTGAATTTCACACTACTTTTAAAGAGAATATTTTTGCTGCATTATAAAAAGAGTTTGCGGTATAAAGTGATAGCAATGTTGCTTGAAACATAATCAAAATGGAATCTTCTATTTCTTTTATCAGGTCTGTCAGTGTTCTTTGTTAAGCAATGATTTAAGCTTTTTGATGTATTTTCTCTGTTGTTCAACTAGATACTGCAGATCCATTTGCTGATGTTAAATTTCTCTCTTTCTTCCCCTTAAGTCCCAGAAAAGGTTTCAGTCTTCTTTGGATAAAAAAACATAATCAAAACACCATAGTACATATTATGAATCCAGTGCAGTAACAGCAGATAAACTTGCCAGTCTGACTACTGCAGGCTTAAATATTCTTCTTTAGCTTTTGATGGACACTTTAATGAATAAAACTGTGATTATGAATAATTTTATTGTTTCTTTTAATGGCAGACATAAAATCTCTGAGTATTTCACATTTCTTCGCTTTTAAAATAAAACAATGCTTTTTGCAGAGATTGAGCTTGATTTTTTTTCAAGAACAGTTCAGCCTTAATGTGACAAAGCTTGTTTACTACACCCACTAAGGATTTCACAATTAAATCCAAATGCACAAAGTTTAATTATAAATGTTCTTAATGAACAATGATGTCATAACCTTTTGTTTTCCTTCTTTTAAGTCTAAGTATTCAGCTTGCCTTTCATCCACTTACAAAACATGTTAAACCCAAGTCAGATTAAGATGTAGCCATCATTGGAAAACAGGCAAAAGCATGCTATCAGAATGTTTCCCTTCAGAACTATAAAATGTTTGGAGAACATCTGGAAATTTATCTTAGAGTGCAATTTATCTGAGGATTGCAGAACCAATATAAGGTTTTCATTTTGGTCTAAATACTGCAACAGGGACTGCATACACATCTATTTACTGGCTGTAATCAGGCCAGCCTAAGGAGAAATGAGCAGAGGAGGTATTTCTACAACTAGGTGCGGTATGCAGGAGGTGGAGTAAGGACACAAAATCTGGAGTAGTGGCATCTAGCACATCTCCAAATATTTTTCATGTGTTCATGGTAAAAGTCTGCTCTTGCTGATGTTCACAAGGCTGTATGACGTTACAGCTCCAGTGCATTTCAGTTCAACGCTGTGTCCAGTATTCAGAGAACCTGCAAATCGTTATACAAGCAGTGAAAATGGGAACTGTACAAAACAAAAGATTTCCTTTTTTTTATTCATTGAAATAGTCCATTCTCGTAAAATAGTGCCTAAAACAGAATCTGATTTCTTAAACTTGGACATTTGTAGGAACAGAACTGATTGGCAGACATGTCAACTGCCATTTGCGTGACAGGAAATCATCCAACTGATGGGTAGTTGAACAGCATTAGCAGCAAGATGTAAGGAAATGAAAATCTAGGTTTTACATTTGACAAGCAGTCTAACTCACTGTAATGCAACTATTGTGTCGTGTCTGCAGCAAAGTCAAAACTGCTTAAATAGGTGGAAATGATTTCAAAAGAAGTTTCAAACAAAGCATCAGACTAGGCTTAGAAACCGAACAGCAATTCAAACTCAAGAAGTTAAAAAACATTTAGTATTCCATGTAACACTTTCTGAGTTATTTTGTAGGATGACATTCATTATCTCTTAAATTACCATAATAATCCAAAGCTCTTACATAGCACTTTTTACTTACATGTCTCAAATGTTCTTTCAAAGGGATGGAATTTACTATTCCTATCTTAGAGATGCAAAAAGTGGCATAAGAAAACTTGACTGAAATTATTAAAAAAATAAAAAAATCAAAGGAAGAAATTGGAAGCTGATGGAGTCTGGAGCTGATTCCCAATTCTTTCTCTGGTACTCCACACATACGTATATTAGGTTAACCACATCTATAAAATCCTGCATCAATCCAGGCATAAAATCCCAAGAAATTCAAGGTGTTTCACTGGCCATGTTTCCCAAGACAGAGAGCATTTATTTAAATGCTTTTTATCTGTCAAGTTAGAGTGTTTAAATCTCATATAAAAGTACACAATATAAAATCATTGTTATTGTCAGAGTTGTATTTCAGCTTCTTTTTGAATTAATTCACATTGGATTAATTTCTGACTGAATCTGTAAGGCTGTTACTGGAACATTTAGTCTAATTTCCACTAGTACTCTTTACCAAATAATTTATTTCATCCTAGAGAAATGTATTACCTTCCTTAAAATAGAAAAACAATCTAGAAAATTAAAAAGCTGTATAATATATATTGCTCATGGCTTGTAAATCACGCAAAAAGATGCAGTGAAGTACACATAGATTCAGACCACCATTCTATTGAAGCTGAAGGGAACATGGCCATGAATTTCAGCAGAGTAGGACTTTTCACATATAGATATTTATATATATTTGTATATTTGTGTGTGTATACACACAAACACACTACCATGAGTATTCATAAAATTACATAAAGGACACATAGGATGACATAGTGCCAAGGTGCTCTGTTCCCAGCTCAGGAAGTACATAAACATATGTATTTGTTTATCAATAATTAACTCTATATGCACACCAACAATTCATTGAAGCTGAAGCTATCTATATACCTAAAGACCAGATATGATACAGGATTTAATTATATACAAGCTAAACACCACGATGCCAGACAGCTAGTCTTCAAACCAGATATGAAAACTCAGAATTCATCAGCTGATTAAGTGCCTCAGAGATGAAACCTCCATCTCTTGTTCACTCCTGAAGGTCGCCAAGAGGAACACTGCAGGCTGTAGTCTTTTTCACACCCCATCACAACCAAGAGAGCAGGTTCCTTAGACGGGGCTACAGATGGGCTCCACCATGATCTAGAGACTGAAGGGGGTTAATTGAGCATCATTCACTTAAAATGAAAACAACCACTCTGCTTGAAAAACAAACACTAAATTGATGCTATCAGTGCCTGGTTTTGTCTTGCATTTGGTAGCTCAGTGATTCCTCATCTTTTTACTGCCTGATTTTCTCAGGCATATTGGCAATGTTCCTGCTTCACAGGAGGCATCTCCTCAGCCTCCTCTCCTTCTGCTGGGGTACAGTTCCAGGACCAGAGTTCAGAGACAGCCTTTGGGTCCATGCCAGTGTCCACAGGTTATTTACTTACTTGTTATTAGCTATTGGATTAAAACCACTCAGCCAGGACGGAGAACACTGCTTGATGTTTTCACGGCCAAGTTATTTGTCATCCACTGGCTGTTAAATACAAAATACAGAGCCAGAGAGTATTTGGTATGGGGAGCAGAGTCTTAAAAGTTCTCCTCTCTAAATGGGCATCCTAGTCAGTACGCTACATCACACTCTCTCTTCCCAGCTCTGCAAATCTCCGATTTTGTACTGCAGGGTGACATAAATCCACACAGGCCAGTGACTTTAGAACACTAAGGGATGGTGGGAGATGTAGGGATTTGATTTTGGCATGCCATTGCCTACATACTCTAATCACAAGGCTTTTATATAAAATTTGAGTACTGTTTTAAAAATAAAAAAATTTGTAATGACATTTTAGAAAAAGTAATACACATCCTTATAATATGGATGATAGTTGCTCAGAGCTTGTCTATTTTCTAGGTCTCCTATGAGATGACAGTGGTAATCTGTCCAGTTTCTAGATTCCACCTGAGCATAAGCAGGATCTGGGAAATTATTTGCTTATACCTGGAAATGCTGGGGCTGTTATGAAGCAAAAGCATAGGTGCCAGTAGGAGCAGAGCAATCAGGGAGATGACTGGGGAGTTCAAGTTTCTGAGGCTTTGAGCAGGAAAAGACATAGATTCAAGTTTTGGGTTTGCTATTCAGATTTGCTTACACTTTCTTTTCTTTTTCTTTAAATCTAAACCTAAATCCTTGTTAGCCGAAGCTATAAGAAAACCAGCACCTTGCAGGACTGAAATTGCAGCTTAAGTTTTATCCTAATAATGTATTCAAGCCTGAAGACTATAAAAGACAGAGTACTGTTAATTAACTGGGTTCAATTCTTGGCTGACTAAACTTGTATAAAGCTGGTAAGTGTTTCTTACTCGTCAATTAATTGTCTTTAAAGTCGTTGGAATTTTCTTTTTTGCTGTTACTGTTTTAATACAAAATCTAGATTCTAAGTCATCAAACATAACTATCATTATGACTAAAACATATGAATGTATGACAAAGGACAATCATATTGTCTTAATGTACAAGGGCAACATCTGCATAATTAGACATTTTAGAGTAGTATGTGTGCAGAGAATTTTGAAATCCCAGGGTGCTATATAATGGCTAAGCCATATCAATGACAATTCTGATAAACTGACTTTAGCTGGGGAACGATGGACTGACATTTCTCTACCACTCACAAAACTTCAATAATGGAAGAGCTTAAACCACTTTTTTGCACCAATGAGTTATGTGTCAAAACCGTGAAAATCATTTAGCAATCTTTGTGCTTATACAGAGTTCAAGTGGATACAGAAGATGATACTGTATTTCTATATGTGTGCTCGCATTAAGTAAAACTGTAGGCTTTTCTTAACCTTGCAGGCCCTTGAAGTGCATGAAATACAAAGCGAACATCAACAGCCTATGTTTGTAAGAGTAACTGCATCTCCTGCTCAGGCATATTTCTAGGAAATATAAGCATCAAAGTAAAATCACAGACAGCACAATACCTTTGGATGGATCTGTCATAAAAATGATTTATTATTACCTTTACTATAGACATTGTATTGTGCACAGAAATATTACTCACTTCTCAGTGCTGCCAAAATAAGCTGAGCTTTGCCTGCTAATCAAGGAAGGGTGTTTCTCCTTTGAAATGTTGCAGTCTAAGTCCTAGATTTGTTCACCACCATCTTCTCTATCAGCTCCCTTCAATTGTGAGGGCCCTTCTCCAAGAGTAGCCCCTTTCTTCAGCTATGGTCAGCTGTATCCACGTCTGCCATTACCAACAGTGAATACACACAACCCTGTTATTTTCCAGCTAAGCTGCTTGTACTGTAGTCTTTCTTTACTGGCTCCCTCTACCTCCAGTCAGGTCTTTATAATTTTGCCCTTCAATATGATTCTTCCCTTTTTTTCACAATATGGATAATCTATTGTAAATGTATTTTATGCTCTACTGTAGTGACATTCTCACTCTTGTCTGCTTAGCATTCAGAGACCATGGGAATGATAAGGAGGAATACATAGATCTAGGTATTTTTTTGTTTTCCTGGCATCCTTTCCTAGCTTAATTTTACAGGCTCTGTATTAGATTTTTTCTTCTTGGGTGCCCCTCACTTATTCTTTCTCACCAACAGCTCTTTAAAATGTACCTGTTAGTTTTCAAACTCCTACAATCATATTCTGATAGAAAAGTTTTCTCTCATTTGACAATCCAGTTGTTACCCTGCTGTGGAATAAACCAGAATGAAAAGGATAAATCCTTGGATAAAAGTCTTCTGTGAAGTCTTTCAAACCATTAAAGTGGTTAACTGAATGGCCTACCAGCAGTACTAGATGATCATAAAAATGACTTCTGACCTTGAAACCTTGAATGCTGTACTAGATTGGTCTCTGGTCTATTTAGGTTATTTGGTAATGGGTCACTGTGATGTTTTGCTTTACAGGCTGCATTTTCATGTTTTCAGAGGTTCACACTTCATTCAAAGTCAGTTTATTATAGTTTTTACAAATCCTTCTCAAGCAAATCTCTGACTTCACTTCTATGTGAAAACATTTCTCAGGTTGAATGATTTACCTCAGGTCTGTCCTCTTCAGTTAAATAACAAATGATTTGTCTGACTCCTGATTAGAAATGCAAAGTCAAGTTTGCTTTGTTGGCTAGAAATTTTGGACCAGAAATCCAATTTAGTATCGGGCTTTCCATGGCAGTCCAAAATACTCTTTCTTCACAGCTGTCATATTCTGTAATTCACTCGACTCTCAAAATCATCTTAGGAAGCGCACTTGAACATTCTTTTGGGGGAAGAAGACACTTAATATTCAGAAGAAGAAAAAGGTTTTCAATAGTTGCTCAGAAAGACCATCAGAGATGACTGTGGCCCACTGGCTCTGCACTCTCAGAGACTGGACTGGCCAACGTGTATTTCTGTTACTCAAAAATCAAATGGAAAATTTCCAAACAATTTGGGCTTTTTTCATTTTATAACAGTCACAGCATATCCAAGTCTCTATTTATTAAGCAAATCCTATCCATTCCTTATTCAGACAAAATTCTCATTGGCATAATGATGGCATTATAAGTGTTGAATGAGGTTGCATGAGTGCTAAATCCTCCAGTGTTTACAAACACATACTGAACTTCGCACAAGAATGCTGCTACTGATACCAGAGGCATTAATCACTTGTATGAAGTCAAGCACATATATTTAAGAACTTTGAAGACTAACCACTAACAGGTGCTCATTTCAAACGTCTGATCAACTATATTAAAGAAGCATAAATTTATGTGGGGATCCTGAAACGAAGCAAATTAATTGCATATAACTAATTACATAATCAATCTTCAAATCATACACTCATTTGACCACCACAAAATATAACATAACAAAGTGGGGACAAATAATGGAGAACAGAAACAGACTTGGCATAGATATTTCAGGCTTTTTTCTATTTGACTGAACCTTCTATTCCTGTTAAAATTGTGGGAAAATATTGATTGTGGAGGAAGGCATATGTACTCTTGAACACTGGATATTGGCTAATGTTCTCAGTTAGTCTGCTTGATGAAATGGAATTGTATTTAGTAAAGCAGCATATTTATGATAATATGAATATTCAGATGTTAATGGATGTTTTACCCATAAAATTTGCAGACTTTACATTGAATAAGAAAAAATCCATAGCTGTGAAATAGCTTTGAAAATTATTGTTATCAGGAAAGACAGCGAAAAAAATCAGGCCACCAAGAATTGCTATGCAACTCATACTCACTGTAAAACTGGTAAGATTTTTCAAATCTCACTTTCCTGACCATTTTATTGTATAGTTGTGTTTTGATATAGAAAGCTAGGAAAATCAGTAAAAGTAATCTCAGACCAGAAGTACATAGAGAGGGCCTTAGATAGCATGTGGAGAGTGTGCACAAAATATCAGAGGATATAACTCTCTGTTCCTTCCAAAGAGTTCAGATTAAAAGCAATCCAGCTGAAATACATTTGTATAACAAGCTGGATACTAGCTAAAATGCTGAAAGCCGATTAAAAAAAAAGACAAGTCCTTTATTTGTGGAAAGAAATATGGGAATTCATTACATGTTAAATTAAGCATCATCTCTGTATTCTTCTTTTGGGAAATACAGGGAGGACAGCTTCTAGACAGACATCCCCAAGCGATTTGAAAATACATAAGGCCATTTGAATATTTCCTTGAATATAGATGAGCAACATGCATAAAAATCCAGGAAGACCAAATACAATTGCTGAAGTGATGATTGTGTGGCAATGGAAAAGGGATTAAATGTTGCAGAAGATTACACATAGACGAAGGAATGGACAAACTGTAATATAGCACAATGAACTTTTGTTTAAGCAGCACAGAGAAAGCTTGGATAAGTAGCAGAATCACTCCTTTTAGATACAGCAAACAAATAATTTATAAGCATCATAAAATGTATGTTCCTGAGGGAAAACTCTAGTATCCTCAGTGTGCATGCATAGTCAAATATATAATTACAGCTATAATCCAACATGCACACACATGCATACACATGCATACATATTTCAAAGATTTCTTTGTGACTATTCTGATATTGATGCCATATTTTCACTCTAGGGATGTATCCTCTATGCTGGGTCTGATTTAATTCCCACTGTACTGGCAATGTAGAACTACTATCTGACATCAGTTGAGTTTGACCAAATAGAAGTGGCATGGTAATTCTGTCTCTAATAGCTGCAGTCCTGATTGAGGTACCTCTACTACCTGTCTCCCACCAGCATATGCCTTCTCAGAAAATGAACAGCAACTTTTATTCCAGATCCCAGGTAGTCTGCATGCGTATGGATTTGCTTATTAAGCAGTCTTTGCAGAGACCTTGAACAAGAGACAGACAATTTCTTACAGCTAGATATTAAATCACTGTCACTCAAACTCTGAAGAACTACACCTTTTACTTGTTCAAACCCCATTATAAAGAGAAAAATATCTTCAAGCTGGAAGTACTGGAGTGTTACAGTGTTACAACTATTACATAGAAGGTAAAATCTTGGACTGTTCAACAGCAAGAGGAGAAAAATTCCATTGATTTCAAAGTAGTCACAGATTTCATTCAGCCAAGAATAATTCTTGGCTGTATTACTACAGATTTTCAAAACCTTGTTCCATAATGTTCCATACTCAGGTATAA
Organism: Cariama cristata; assembly: GCF_000690535.1. Classification (NCBI taxonomy): domain Eukaryota; kingdom Metazoa; phylum Chordata; class Aves; order Cariamiformes; family Cariamidae; genus Cariama; species Cariama cristata. The sequence goes on along the minus strand of NW_009604246.1, from coordinate 37,556 downwards.
GTTCCTAGCAGTTTAATGAAATATAAATGCAAAGTAGACCAAGAAGTAAAATTCTCAGAATATTTTGCCTGAGTGAATTTACTGAATTTAGAATTTAATCAGAAATTAATTATTTCAGCACCCTTTCTTCTGACCTTTCTTTAGGTCTGAAATCTGGACCTAGAATAAATAGCTTTATTGACTCAAAAGGACATTGACCTTTACCAGGTATATAATTAGCACATTGACAGGAAAGAACCAGGCACTTTCCAAGGAAATGACCAGAATGATATCTGTACAAGGGTTTCTGCAAGAGTGATTTCACACTAAGGATTTTGATGAATGGAAGAAATGATAATGTTTGCAACATTCTCATTTCATTTGCAACAAGAACTGGATAATAGCTAAAAAACTAGTTAGAAAATTATCTTGTTTGTGACAGAAAGGGTTTTCCAAATTACAATAAAATGCTGTAATGTTTATTTGAAGTTATTTCCTCAGAAACTCTCAATTACATATTCTGATCAACACTGTAGAGTATTAACAGCCCAAGTAGCAGCATAATAGTATACAAGTCCATTGCTATCATAAATGACCAGTTAAACCCTGTACACCACACATAAGCTGTCCTTCAAATCACTGTCAGCTTTAGCTCAGCAGTTTTCCTTAATATTCAAGTTGGCTCCACATTTTCAAAACAGCATTTAAATTCAACAGTGTCAATGCAATGGTAGTTCACATACATATACAGTAGGTAGCAAGAAAAGGAACACTTACTGAACTGCAAAAGCAGCTCAACCAAAGTTAACAATCCAAAAACACTGACACAGAGAAAGCAGAGACAGCAGAATGCAAAAAGTAACTGTTCACAAGCCTGACTCACACCATGCAATGATTACTTTGTCAGCGGAGGGAGAGTGGAAGAAGGAATGTTCAGCCAGAATAAACTAAGGGCACTCAAACATGCCAAACTCCACCACCAGCTTCACTTGCTCTCTAGGTGCATGATCTTTATGACACCTTAAACATGACAAAGACATAAGATTGATGAGGATGACAGAGGAAAGACACCATTTTATAGTTCATCAAATTAGATAGTCAGAAGGCTCATCTATACCATTTGTCACATGAAGAAATACTAAGCTTCCCAAAGGTTGTAGGTTTTAGAATCTTAGATTGCTCTGATTCCAGAATGGAAACTCAACAAAGCCTTCCATTGAAGGACTGGGGTGGTAAATAGGAAGAGAGTGCTGTATAGAATATTAGGTTATTTTATGCAATGGATAACTACAAATCCTAGACCATAATTTTGCCCATGGTTATTAAAAAATGAATAACTGAGAAGGATCCTCCCCACCTTACATTGCAAGTATCTATGGCAGGTGTCATTTGTTATTTCACCCCAAGTGAATGAATCCCAACATGGTCCACATACACAGTCAGTCCCTGCTTTTCAAAAATAAAGTAACATGCCTGAAGTAATGAGGAAAACAATAAAGCAAGATCTGATCAGGGCTCTGTGGAAGATAGATATGGGTATGGGAATATGTGACTTCGGATAATTTCTGCTCTCCTGGTTTGTTATTTGCATTAGATCCTAGCTGCCTTTGAAGTCAGTTTGACACTAGTGGTTCCCAGCCAGTGTCAAGATTCATTCTCTTCTCTTTCTAATGCCGTATAGGTAGTAATGTACTGTAAAATACTTGCTGAGATCAGAAGTGCCAGTGTGGGAAAATACTTGCGTAAACATTTTGTAGCTGATTTTAGTGCCCAGCATTTGAGCCATCCTACTGGACTTGGTTTGCACAAGCTGATAAAAATTGAGAGTTGAGCATTTCTGGAACTCTAAACCCAAACTGACTGAAATTTTGTATTCTATATCAAAAGAAATTCTGGATTTCCTGTCCCTTGAGGATTAATTCTTCCCTGATTCACATCACAGGGCTATTTTGGGCCATAATTAATATCTGTAAGATGTTTTTATAGAATGCTGATTAATATCTGAAATAGCAATAATCAAATTAAATTAACTGAAATTAATTCTGCCACCAGCAAAGACAATTAAAATTAAAACTGAATTAATGATATAATTAACTGAAAATATAACATACAGTTATGAGAGATACTCTGTCTCATTTTGAGGCAATTTGTGAGTTAAAAAAATTTCTGTTATAGCTTTGTCTGCAGTATTACTTTTCCCACTGATTTAAGAATAAAATCATTTTAGATTAGACTGTCTCCAAAATGAAAACATAGTGAAAACTTTGCCAGTGTTCTCCTGGGCAGCTATAAATCAGGCTTCTACACAGGTTTGAATTGCCAAAGATAGCATAAAGCAGCTTCTTCACCCAGCCAAGTAATTCAACATAAATCCAGCTGAACTACATAAGTAGTTGGCAAAGTTTCACAGGTGTCTTCTCTAGAAGAGGTGCTTGAGGGTGGACACTTCATTAAAATGCTACTTTTCTTGCCCAGTGTAACACTAATTCTAATTCACCAGAGGCAGAACTCATTTTCCATAGTTGTGGAAGCTATTTATTTTATTTTTGAAGTTAATCCAACTCTGCGATGAAGTCGCAACGGAAAAAATCCCTTTCCCTTTAGGAGCAGAAACTTCACTTACAGCATAAGGGAATACAGCTTTCATCTTGGATACACAAAACAAGCACGTTTGGTTGTCATGGATATCACTGCTATGGTGCATCAGTAGCTGCTGTTCAAGGACACTTTTAGGGAGACACCTAACAATGGAGAGAATGCATTACTTAAAAGATCTTTCTTGTACCAAGTCATGATAGTGTCACTTGCTGCAGCAGAAGGGATTACATCTCTGGATATTTCTGAGAGTTATGCTCTGAGGGTGAAAATCACTGAAGTGAGGAGAAACAGTGCGAAACCTGTGCAATACCACTTAAATTTTACTTAAAACCTAATTTCACCCTCAGTGACTACATTGCCCCCAAAAAGTACAGTAATGCGTGCCATTCACCTAGTCTCATTAAATGCACTTTCAAAGACCAAGCGTATGTCATGCTATGCCTGACTGTGTGTGTCTTTTATAACCCAAAATAAACCTAGACACTGTTTCTCAGAGTACAAGACACCTGGGTATTCCATGTTGTGCTGATGTCTTTTTTCAAGCTTTGCCTTAACAGATATTTGATGTTACTTTAATTCAATAAGAAGAAAAGATAAATCAGAAAATGGTTACTCAACTGAAGAACTTAAATGACCAGCAGTATTGCTAAATTTAAAGTTATCCACTGATCTTATAAACCTCTATTAGATTATCTGCATTAAAAATTTTTTAGTGGGTTAAACTATTATAATGCAAAACCTTGAAAATATTTATTTCCCTGCCTTGCAAAAGGAATGAATGGTGAATGGTATGTTTATATATTGGCTTCTGTAGACTTTTAGCCAAACGGTTATTTCAAAGCATATTCAGTTAAAAATAAATTTGCATGAGGATTCTTTTATGCATGGATATCTAAGAAAAACATTACGTTGTGGAACATTATGAAAAATGTAAAGGAAGTCAAAATTTGAAGATACAACAACAACAACAAAATTTACCAGAAAATACTATTCCACAAACAAAAATATTACAAACAATCTCACTGACCTATTTTTGTATGTATTATCTTGAGGAGGACCACCTATTAACTCACATGTTGAAATTAATTCCCTTCAACCTTAACTCAAGTTCAGAGTTGTTAAAAAAAAAAAGAAACAACACACCTGTAAAAAACAGTTACAAAATTAAATTTCAACTAAATTTATTACCCACTATTAAAATTGTTTATAAAACTAGTCCTCTACCTGCCTGGTTTATACTGAGATGGCAAAATAGGAAAATGGCCATGTAAGAATTTAATCGCCTACTTCTTAATTAGAAAGTATGGTTACCTCTATGTATTATAATAGTTGTACTGCCTAGATAGCATTATTGTCTTCCAGCTTTCCATGACATAAATGCCTGAATGTGGCTGTCACCAATTACACCCTGATGTTGAATATTTATCCTTTTTTGGCTTGCACACAAGAAGACTTTTTGCTACTAACAGTTCTAGGCTCTTGGAATTCTATTTTTGAAGTAAATTCATTATTCCACCAACCAAACCAAAACTATGCTTAAGCTCTGAATCACTGGGTGTGCTGTCTCAATTTCATGTAAATAATACAACTGTACCTGGAAGCTGTCCATAGAATTTCAAGCTTTTAAAGCTTATGAAATGTACCATAGCAATCTGTCAGAGTTTTTTTTTAAAGTCATGAAATACATTGCTGAAGTTTTGCTTTTGCTGTCTTGGCAAATCTTTTAAATTACACTCCATTCCAATCAAGCATTTCAAATGACATCATAGAGATTGCCTGCATATATAGATTTTGCCGAGTGCCAATCAATGGTGAAGCAAGACCTCTTCAACACTGTTTGAAAAACATATACACTCCAATAAGTATTGATGTGGATTTGGGATCTCATATATTCAGCTGACATGTAAGAGTATGGAGATGATACTTTAGTCTTAAATCGTCTATCTAGTTTTGCATGTGTAAACTCTACTGTCAGCATATTCTATGATAACATGAAGCAAGATTTCTCACTCTTAAGAAACAGTCTGTATGACAGTGGTACAGTACCTTTGGTTACCAGAAATTGTAAAATTTTAATTATTCTGAAACCTGCAGGAAAAAAAATAACATATTCCAATACGTAGTAACTACTGAAGAATCAGGTTGACTGGAGAGAAGGAGCATTTTTATTATTTATAAGAGCAAGTGTCTCAGACTAGACCTACTCAGACATCCTGAAATACCTAGTCTCTTTTGGCCTAATTCAAAGACTTAACAAAGACTTTAGAATTATGCAAACTGAGAGACAAGGAAATTCAACTACTTATGAAGAATAGAACAAAGAGATCAGTGCACTCAAAAATGCCAGATGTTTCAGTGAACTCTCAGACAGCACAGTGAACTCTGGGGAAAGAAAAAAAAAAACAAAACAAACAAACCAAAAAACAAAACAACCACAAATAAAAAAAGGTACAGAAAATGACCACTCCCTCTATCCAACAATAAAACAGTATGAGATGAAAGGAGAAGGTTAAGGTTTCTAGGACTTCTGACTGATTTCTTTGGAGATAGTTGCTGACCAGCACTTTTCAGGACAGGCTACCACAAACTGGGAGAGAGATGGACCCTTCTAGATCTGGATTAATCATTACATATAGATATTGCTCTGATTCAAAACAAATTCAGGTGCTGTATCCACCTTCTGCTGGTGTACTGCTTAGAGAACAAAGTTTGTCATCATGAGGTATTTAGATGGAGTAATCAAGAGCTGGCTGTAGATGATACATATACTCCAAATACCTAAAGCTGGAACTGAATGGTTGAAATGCATTGATATTCTGGATTTGTAAGTCAGAAAGCTTTCCAGTTTCTTGTTTTCATCTCAGCTGGTACATAATCTACTCGGGTGCCACATTTCAAACAGCATTCATTGCAAACCAAAAACCTCAGCTAAGTGAGTTATACATTGCTAGAACAATAACCTAGCGATCTCTTCAACATCATTAATAATGCAGCAGAGAAAACAGAAAGGTCAGCTGCATTCAAATTATTTACTGAAATAAGTAGACAACAGTCTGCATTATTAATTATGAAAGCTGTATATATAAAAAAATGCTTTCATGAAGCTATTTGTCACACTTACTTTTTTGAACTAGAAAAAATGATTTTGCAACTAGGACAGTTTTCATTTACCAGTTTAGATTTTTATTGTCCAAAAGAGAATTGTTTGGTTCAGAATTATATGTCTATTCTACTTACTCAGAAAGTCGTTAATATATAAAAGCTAATATTTAAGATATGATATTTTATTTTGAAAGAAGAAAGAAAAAGGTATTTTTCTATACTGACACTATGAGAAAATTAACATATAGCTTTATAGCAACAATTTTTGCTGCAGAGAAGCTTCCTGGTGATAGATTGAAAACATGCATTCAAACCTAGTCCATTTTAATTCTCTCTAGCTAATTCTCTTGAGAGTTTCAACTGGATTATTCCTTTGCCATATACCTTTGTCACAGAAACTTCCATCAAAATGTTCTTTTTCATACATTTCTACTTTGGCATTTCCAAAAATCAAAACATTCACTTTAAACAATTTAAAAGACAACATTAATGTTCATGCAAGGAAGAAAATGTGCATTTTCAGAATGCATGAATGATATTAGATGTTCATCCTGGGCTTCACTTACTTGGGCGTGATGGGACAATCTGTAGAATCAACCTACCATAAAAATAAAGGTTTCTATTTGCTTCCTGCTCCATTGTACTGGAAGTTATATAAACATGACAGTTTTTCTATTAAAATTCCTTGAACTGAGAAATAGACTGCTTGCATCCACTGGGGGAGGAAAAAAAAAAAAAAAAGACATACCCCACAAATTCTAACATAAAGTAGGATTAAGACTTCTGTTTGAGTTGATGGTGTGATGGCTGAGAAGTGGAGGTAATTGCTCATGCATTTGGGTTAGTCACAAAGACATGACAAGCTGATTTATGAAGTTGAACTTTCTGGCATTTTGTGGCAATACGTACATTTCTACTTTGGTTGTGATTACTTTAAGATATTTTATTAATCTATTCCACCTAATGGAAATAAATACCTGTTAATTTCAAATTAAACTCTTGCACGATTGCTAGCATGTAGCTGTAGGATGGTGAATTTGAGTCAAGTACTTCTGAAAAAATTATGCACAGTTTAAACTTCAAGTAGATGTACAATCTGTTTAGTTTTAATGACATTGCTCACTCACTTGAATTTTTAGAGTGACCTGTTAAGTCTTTCCAGGATTGGGCTGACATATGGGTTTTCCATAACTACACTTGCATATCCCTACTGCAAGTAAGATAGTTGGGAATTTTACAGAAGCATAATCTAGAGAAAATGAGATTGCTCTCTTTTGAGACCTAATTTGGGTTGTGTAATCTACTAGTGTTTTCTAAGGGAAGAGGACCTAACTCTTAATTTATGGCATACATTTAGAAAACTAGACTTTTACAGATAAAATAATATTTACCATTAAAATGAACATATTTTACACCAGAATTATGGGATACAACAACTATGCCTGTTTTGCAATCAGTTTTCAAACATAAATCGAAATTCAAAACTTGTCTACTTGGTCTGTATCAGTATTTTGCCAAGATAGCTGTGTTGTATGAAATCACACCGTTAGGTAGTAGTTCCCTGAAGCTGAAACAGTTATACCCTTTGGGCCAATATAGGTTATTAAATTTCAGAAAATCATTTAAACTATACCAGCAAAAGAACACTGCATCTCCACAGAGAAAGGCTGCCAATATATTCTACAAGTATAAGCATACCAGAAAAGCCTTTTAAAGTGTAGACAAGCCTGTCATTAAATCTACCTTCTACCTTAAGTAAATCCCTCCACAGTGAAATCTTGTTACCCTCCTTTACAAAATTCCCTTGCTCTGCTTCAAGACATGATCCTCCATCAGTCTAAGGAGCTCATGAAGTTGGTTTAGCCAATTTAATCCTAAATTGAAAACTTCTCTGATTATTATTAAGCAACTTCCTTAATTCCCAAACCATGGCAAGGAGATACTCTGTTTGAGAACGTAACTTTTGAGTGTTCTGTCTGTGCCCTTTTTTCTGATTCAGATACTGTAAAGCTCTAGCCATATATCTTCAAACAGTCTCTCAAAGAACCAGTCATGTCATATTTCTCTAAACTCTTGTTCTGACTTCTTTCTGAATATAATCTTGACTTTTTCAACCTGCATTGTTGTGTGACCTCAGGTAATAGGGCATTTTAAAGGCATCTTCATTGTAGCTACGTATTTTTACTTCTTTAGGTGAAATGTGAAGATGCATTTCCTGGGTCAACAGTTCTTGCCAGTTCAAATTCTCAATCAGATGAAAGTATCCTTCTATTTTGTCACGATTCAGCTGAAATCAATGTCAAGGTTTGCATTGGCCTTTTACCTACAATGTACCAATAGGTTGTTCACATTCCATTCGTGATATTTGAACGGTAGAGATATGATCTACATTTACTAACTCTGGATTTAGTACTATTTATTGCAGTGATACAAATGAGTACTGTAATATCAATGTTGAGACATTTCATAGGTAACAGTGTTCAATGATGATGTCATTGCTAACACAGACAAACTAGGTGCAGCTGGACACAGTCACCTCTGCAACAGGATCAAACAGCCAGGAATGTTTGCTCTGTTTACCAACTAGAACTGTGTCTAGGTGTAAGATATGCCAAGATAAAAGGCACATTTTCTGCAGTCTTTGATCATTAACATAACATACAGAGTATAAGGTTATTAGTTTATGAACTAATATGAGTTTATAAACTTGTATATGAGAAGAAGCAATCCACAAGGTTTTGATGGGTTTTTTGTTGTTGTTCCCCAAGATAGCCCCTAGTAGTCTCATAGAACAGCTATCATAGCCAATGATTATAACTGAGTCTATCTTACCAGGTTTTGCTGTTCTCTGTTTAATGCTGACTTTCCATCCTTCAAAAAGATTGCCTGAAACATTTCCACCCAACTCTCCAATAGCATAGCAATAATCCATAATAAATTCCACCATTCCCAAACTGAAAGCAACTAACAGGACTACTTCTGGCTATATCTTTAATTCAGGCATTTCCTACATGATTTATTTTTAACCTTTTTAATTGTTTCTTTGTTATTTGACATGTAGAAAATGTCCTATCTGACTCACATACTAGCAAAAAAAAAGTTGCTAGCAGTTACCCCCCTCATTATCATTTCTCCACACCACTAGCATGATCATGTCACACTTAATTAAAATGTTATGGCTACTCTTGCTCACAGGGATGTGCAAAATGTACCTTCTGGTTGCTTTAAGCATAATACAAGGTCACCGATGCTTGCAGCTTTTCTCATGATTATCTGCCAAGAAAACTTCATTCCTTGCTTGTGCTGTCAACTGCCTGTACAGAAACTAACTAGCCCGTAATAAACTTTGACTTCTGCTAAAGAGTAAATCAGCAACGAGTAAACTCTGCTATAAATATCCTGTTTTCAAGCTAGCTTTCTACAAATAAAACCATGGCAAAAGTGATGCAGTATATTACATATTATAATTTGAAATGGGTTTTAGCCTCTTGACTCTAAAGAATAGGCATTTGATCCTGCAAACCCTGAACTGTCTGGCATCTGAGCCTGCAAAATCTCTTTTGCAAACAGTGAAACACAGAATAATATTGTTCATTGTAGTAACTGCTCACTAATAGAGAGCAAAATCTTCAGAACAACTTCATCTCTGGGACAGATGCCCTGAAATATGAGTAAAACATACTAACAATCAAAATTATCTTGCTGTATGAATAGTAACAAATATACTTGAAAACATTCAAGGAGTTGGAAAGCTCTCAGAGGAAGCAACACACATTCAAGAGGAATGCAAACAAGATAAAATGTAACGAATTATTTCTGCTTCTGTCATGAATTGCTTAGGGACAGGCATGGAGTACCTAGGTAGAGAGATTCTTAGGTACAACTGTCTGAAACAAAATAAGAACACTTGTTTTCTGGAGCACCTATATATGTCTGACAGAAAGATGGCTAAGCAGCATTAGCTCTATTCTTTCCTAACACATTAATCAAATCTCTTAATCATAATCAGGCCCTATCCTTGGCCCATTAATGCTACCTTACAGCTGACTTTACTGCTGGGAACTTAGACTAAGACTGCTGGCAGAGGTTTGTTTCAATTTGCCTTTATGCAGAGCTTTTATTTTATTTTCGATTAGACAAGAATACTACTTTCTTCATTCCATTCTCACCTTGAGTGGCTTGGATTTTTAAGGCATCCTCTTTTTAGCAGGCAAACCCCAATGAAACTATTTCATAGATAAAATCTAAGGAACAGAACTATCTAACAAACTATGTATCCCTATCTCATCAAGGCCACGTACATCTTTGATTTGATCTCTTGTTCTTCATGTTTTTCTTTTATCTTACCACCTTATCTAAAAATCTCCTGTCTCTTTTTCATCTTACTACTTTTTTTCATATATTCCACTATCCTAATAGTCCTGCTTGTACATAATGCTCTATAACTTTTAGAAGATTTTTACTTACTAGTTTTATGTACTATCATGAATATATTTTACTCTATAGCTATTTATTTGAGAGACAGCCTGTAAAACCCCTAGTGCTCATCCATTTAGAGCAAATTCTTTTCAAGTAGTGTATTTTAAATACCCTACTTCAACGTACTTCCTGGCCTGAGTATTAAACTGAGTCCATTTAAATTCACTGGCTGAGCAATTCAGAAATCAGTGCATTATATTAGCTGTCTTAATGTCAAATGTTTATAAGAGACACTCTGATTATCGTGACTTTTCAGAGCAGTACTTGAAAATGTGATGCCTCCCCGGAATATCCATGTAAAAGGCCAAAAAAAACAACCATTAAAAAAATCACTAATGACTGGAAAATATTTGCTGGTGCTTGATTTTGCTACAAATTTTGAGTGGTAATTATCATTGATAGTTTATTCTCTCTCTCTAATCACTCAATCTATTATTTATAATGAGGATTTAGCAGAGTTGGTCAGGAAAATGAGAGAAAGCAGAAGGATTTGTGTGGACAGTTAAATATAGATGAGAAAGAAATGTTTTAATCCAAGTTGTCATTTTAATTTCTTGACTAAAACCTGAATCAAAATATTTCAGTGATCTTGAAAAGGCATTGTAACACTTCACAGAGGTTTCTGTGCCTCTGACTACCTCTTCCATGATGCACTTACCCCTGACTAGGTGAAACGACACAATACAGTATTAAACTTCTATAGCTGTGGCTCGTCATGAAAGAGAAATTCTGACTAAAGAATTTATTTCACTAAAGAAATAAAAATCACTTGAATTATAGCTCCTACCAGGCAACAGAATGACACTTCTGTACAGTTCTTCAATGAAGAACTAAAAATTTTCTCAGAAAACCAAAAATACTTATAAACATTTAGGTAGGTATTTTCCCACTAACCCTAAATATAAATGTATGATCTACTTCATTCACTATCTTAGTTTCCATTCTATAAAACCATTGATACGTTTTTCCTTGCAATATTCACATTGTCAGCATCCCCTTTCATCAAACCTCTTCCCAATATACAAATTCTCCTGTCCCCTAGTATTTAAAAAAAAATAAAAATATACAAACAATAGTGAAAAGCCACTAAAATAAAATTCCAGAGTTAATCAAATCTTCACTGAATGTACTTTCTTACACAATGAAGAATGTGATAAAGTTTAAAACTCACTGAAAATTAGATATTCATATTCTCTCTTTATCATATTCCTATTATATCTAATATCAGTAGCATGAAAAAGAATGAGTCTGCAAACTGCATGAGCCCTATTTTACGCACTTCAAATTAACTGTAGCACATATAATATTACTCTGCTACAGAACAGTTCTAAGCTTATCATCATTGATCTTGCTTGAGATTTTCTTGTAAAAAATTACTTGTCATTCTCTCTACAGATTTTGAAAATGAAGCTCATTCAGTCTGCGAATACATCTCTGTACATGTTAGTGTTAGATACCAATTATTTGTACAGCTTCCTTTTAATCAGAACAGCTTTTATTCCCCCATGACATATCATACTAATCTACTCCCAAATTACCAAAACATTCAAAGAGCAATAGTTCACTCTTAGTGTAGAAAGCAGATTTTCCAGTTTATAAAATTATACTGATAAATCAATTTTAGTATATGCTTTGTATCATGCAACCTTCTCCCCTGCCCCAGCCCCAGACTGTATGTTACAATAATGCCTGGGGCCATTGGACTTGAGGTGATTTTTTTGGATGAAATGGTATCCTATTCAAACTGTATCAGCACCAATGCCTGTGTCCTGTGCAAAAGATCTTTTGTGAGCTTATTAAATATGTATTTTATGCTCACTGAAAAACTACTTATTTGTATATTGGAAGAATGGTGTATTTGGGAGAACGGTGTTCAAGGAAAGGCAGAGCATTTCTCCTTCCAAAAAAAGAGAGAAGTGTTTTCAATATAAGTCATACCAGAACTCAGTAATTTACATGTTTAATTTTCATAATGCTAATAGTAAGCAGTACTGCATATGTTAATTGTTCTAAAATGCTGAATGAGTAATTTTCAGTTAACCTAGCGTAATAAAAATCACAACAATTTTTATAGTTAACCATTTTAAAATAGGAATGGACAGCAGAATATAGGTTATTAAGTATATTTCATTGATATATTGGGACTATAAATAGCTGTATTACAATCCCTTTCACAACTTTTCAAAACATTCACTTTGGCAAACTTGCCCAGAAAACTGTGTAAATAATGCAAAATCTGTTTTAACATTTTGGAATTCTAATGGTATATTATCTTAAAGGGTGCCATTGCACAAGCCACTGGAGTTTGGAGCTGGCAGTACTGTTATTTGTACTGACAGCTGTCACCGCTTCTTTCCACTCAGGTGAGTCTAATGAGCCAGTCGTCACGATATTGGTATCTGTTTCAGAGCTAGGACTTTACAGCAGGAGAAAGCAAGTTATTTGTGAGCAGGTTTATAATCTGACACTCATACAAGCAACTAAAATGGCAAAACTGAAGTCAGTGCTGAAATCTTCTCTAGCTAATGACAATACCATTCTCTTGTACTTTGATAACCAAAGCCACTGGAGAAGATACATCTGTGGTCCAAATCATCCTCAACCCAGCTCTTCTGCATACCAGACACCCTAGATTGCTTTTGTTGTATCCCATGCTGAGCAGTAAACCCAGAAGCCTCTTTCCCCACACCTGCCCCCATACACACTGAAGGTTTTATCACAGTAGGCTGCCTCTGTTACATAGTGAAGGTTTTGAGAAACTGTCATCCAAGAATGAGAACAAACATCAAACAGAATTATGGAAAAATCAAGATGCTTTTGAATAAACTGTGGTAGATTTCTAACACTTTATATTACTCTTTGTAATTGAAAACACTAAAATAACCCATGAAGAGATTAAATTAAAACCTGTTACATTATTATAGAATGAACAGACTTAAAAAACCTGGGACATCAATCTACTATTTAGAGATTAGATTATTTGCAAGATGTCAGAATAAATTTATGAGGGGAATCTGCACTGTTAGCTCACTATTTTTCTCAACATTTCCTAAAATGTTTTCAATGTGTAACTTCTTGGTAAATAATTCTCTTCATTTTTCAGTCATACATCTTTCTTAAAATCTTAAATAGATCTTTTTGATTTCTTCATCCTTAAATTCCATTCACTTACAAAACAAAGATGATGTGATTTTTTTTGTCTCATCTCTACACATTATTCAGCAGCATTGCACAAAGAAACTGTTGTTCTTTTGACATTGCATTTCAATAAATGGATTAAATGAGCTGTGAATATCAGCATTTAACCAATAAAAAGAGATCTTTATTTATTTAAAATGTATCAAATCTGCTTCATCTAAAAGGCTAATTGAAAAGGCTATGCAGGTCAGCTGTGATATTAGAAGACAAGTGAATTGCATTTAATGCTACTTAAAGGATGTGAACGGGCTAAAAGAAAAATTAAACCATGGCCATTAAAATTTAATTTGACTTAGTGAAGTCATTAACATTTTGGTTTTATGCAGTGGCAAGCATTCTAAAAATATTTCCATATAATTCAGAAACCCAGAATTGTCAAATGGCTGACCCTTATGTACCAAAAATGATTGAAAGTGACCTTAACAGGCAAATAGAAAAAAAGCAGGAGGAGAAATATTCTTTTAATACTATTATTAGCTGTCATTCTGTTGTTTCTTCATATATATAGTCTTTATATAGATATGTATTATTACTGTATACACACCTACATATACATACATAAATTATGTGTTCACAGCAAGTTTCTCACTTATTCTGACTCACTTCTGTTTTACCATTGCTGGTTTTAAACTTTTGCATCTTACCACACCTATCAGCAGCATTCTCTGTAACAGGTCATTTCTGCCTCTGATAATGGCCAAATTCATCTACGTAGTTATCAGCCCGAGTTCATCTGGCAACTTTGTCTCATACACTCTTTTAAACTAACTTTTTATAGGAAAAGGCAACCTACTTACAATTTGTGGTCAAAACCAGTTAGAGTCCTGTGAATTTTAGTTTTGTTACTACACTAGAAATAGTTGCATCTTTACTAGACATTCTTGCATTTTTTTCTATTAATTGCACACTTTGATTTTCATTTTAACATTGAATATCAGATTTGGATATCAAATGAACAAAACACTACTTTTATGTGAACTGTAAAGAAATAACCTATTTTTAAGACAATACCTTATCATACTCCTAGTAGTGCACTTGTGATATGTCGGTTTGCCTCTCCAAGTTTGCCTTTGTAATTTGAAAATGCTACTGCCAATATTCCTTATACTCTGTATAATGACAAATATTGTAAATAGCACAAAGCAGTCATCAATGCAGTAATTTTAAAGATTTTAGCCAGTTTCATATAAAAATTTTGTCTATGATTAAAATTATAACAAATCTGATCATGTATCAGTACATAACTAAAACTTCAGATTGTCTGACAAGGAAATACATTACCGCCAGTTTTGGTTTTCATTCTCCTTTTTTCCGATTCAGTTAAAAAAATATGCTAATACAGAAAGCTTTGTTGTAATAGTCCTAAAATAATATAATCTGGGATTTCAAACCTTGCTGTATAAACATTACTTGTATTGCTCTGGCTTACTTACTAGTAGTCATCGTTAGGGTTGATAGGATACGGAAAATGCTAAACATTGTTAAGGTTGTTACAAACGCATTCCAGGAGATGTAGGTTAACAAGGAAACTGTAAGGGTAATCCAGGGAGTTTCTGGCTGTACATATACAGTGTTAAATTTCTGGCTCCACAGAAATCAGTGGTATTGCCACCTCCACTCTGGACCTATCACCTGAAGTAGCTTTAGAGAGAAGAGAAGCTTGTAACTAAACAGCATCATTCTAATGAGCAGGTTTGAGTACAGCAGGGCATGTAAAAAATCTTGAATCAACAAGTTTTTGAAAGGCTTTGAAAGAATATGCTGCACTGAGTACTCGACTATTTCATGGATTCTTACAAAGTTCTTTTTGTCCATGACTCCCAGATACCTTATTCATCAGCTTCTACTTCACGATTCATCATGGCTATTAATAGATGAAATGAGTGGAAAAATAATCAAAGCTCTAATGACAAAAGGAAGTGTCTGAATAACTCCAATAGATTATCTTCTAAATTGACTTGGCTAGCCATTAATTTGGATAAAAATTATTTTCTCCTTTCTCAACTTATTTTTTAATGGGTTACGGAAAATTAGAAGCAGAAACTAGTGATGACCTCTGTTCTTTCCCAGTTGTACTGCCTCTAACTCCTGCCACAGAATATTTTTATTCACAGCATCCCAATACTTCAACGTCAAACACTTATAAACTTAGGGAGTTTGGTAAGATAAAGCTGTTTTACTAAGCCTTAAGACCAACCAGTACAGATTAGAACATTTCTGGGTTAAAAGCCTTATCCAAAGTGGACTATAGTTTATCAGAGGCAAAGCTGTGCTCATGAATAATATCCAGTCTCTTCAGTCTGTTGCTGGAAGAATTGCTAGATTCTTCCAAGATCTGCTTAAATTAGAGTGTGTGCAAACTACTATATCAGCTCAAATGTTCAATGAGCACCTTGCCTCACAGCTCCTTTATAGCAGATTTTTCCATGACAAAATGAAATAACAGCAGATAAAAAATTTGCTTCTTACTTCCAGCAGTGGAAGAAAGTAGGCAGAAATTACAGTATTTTGGACTTGAACAGCTGGGTACAGCTTCTACCTTCCCTTATTATAGCTTGTGTTTTGGAGTAAAAAAAGTATAGAAAGAACTATATCTAAAAATAGTGTACATGCAAAGATACACTACAATGACAAGGTGTGAGCAGAATAAGGAACCTCTGCTTAGGAGCTTGTCTAAAACCTTAATGAAAGAAACTTTCGCAAAATTAATTATATTAATTTGAACTCTGGCACAATTTTAATCCTAGATCTAAGCAGAAAGAAAACAATTTCTGTAATAGGACTTCAAATACATTTGTTTCTCAGAACCGAACAATGACTGGGAGTCACGTCAGGTTTTGTAGCCTCATTGTAGAACCTCTACAGCCTGCTAAAGAATACTTTATTAGGAGTACTCAATATGAAAAGGTCAAATAGAGCTTTTTATCAGGATTTATCATGAAATTCAGTCAGAGGCCACATGACTAGCTCAGTTAAATAAACCACAAAGTCTTGAGTATATACCAAGAGCTTGGGAAGTGTAATATTCTTCATACATTCGATCTCACATTCTCTCATTTAAGAGCATGTGTCAATACAGTTAGATAATTGTGATTCCAGAAGCCTTATTGAAGTCTCACTTGAAATGATGGTGCCACAATAACATTAGTTATTGATCAGTGCGTGAGCCTGTAAAATAATCTCTGGAAGTGTTTCTTTGTCCCAGCTACTTCATTTTGCTTTATCTCCGAGATTGAAAGGAGTGATATCTTTAAATGATCTTCTTCATACATATCAGGAAAGACCAGAGTCTTGTCCCATTCCTTTATGCATTCCTTTGCCTATAGGAAATACCACTGCACACAGGAAAGAAACTTTTGCATTGTAATATACAAAAGCACAGCAGTGCTGCCTGACAAACACACTGACCCTGTCCTTTGCTCTCTTCATTGCTTTTGTATTAGCAACCCTTAAATTCAAATGTTACAGAGCCTCAAATCCCAGCTTCTAAAACATAATATGAAATTCAAGCAAGGAGATAGTGATCTACAATTAGGCTCATGTTAGAACAAAATTCAATAATAAGAGAGTCTGAGACAAAACTTTGCTGAAAACTGATGCAGGATGGAGGAACTAGCCTCCCACCAAGATAAATACACAATAGGCACTAGCTATTCTGCTTGATGTATTGTCCAAGACACTTAGACACCATCTTAAGAACTGTAATATGAAAACTTACCTAAAATGAAGTGTCTCCTTAGTCTACTTCACTCTATCTTAAGGCAAAGATGGAAGAAACTAACAAAAGTGTGTCTAAGTACATCTCATTTGAGAAGGTCAGAACTGAACTCATAATACCAATAGGATGCCTAGGTAATTTCTAAAAATAAGTGCCTATTGATGATATGGTAACTATGTGTTCATATCACGGCGGTACAATCCTGCTGCTGCAGAGCTAACCACAACTATTTAGTGTGCTACATGGAACACAAGAAAACTGAAACCTAACTTGTAAATAATTTGTGAATCATATGGACAAAGCACACAAAGGCTAACAGAAAGCCATACTGGAAATGCAGTTAATGAACATGATGATTTATTCTTATTATTGTATTTAATTCTTATTCCAGATCTTTTTCTGAACTTCTCTAGTCAAATTTGGGTTTTGTGAGGGTGTGTATTGAGATATGAATAACCAGTACAGAGATTGAAGCCATGAACTACATATACTATACAATGCTTCCTCCAAGTATTTTTGCTCCTAGGAAGCCCTCAAGCCAGATCACCTCTTGGGGCAAAAACAAGTATCAGCAGCTAAATCAAGTTAGTAAAAACCCAGGATCTTGCAGACTGTGATGATAATGATTCAGCCCATGACAATCTTTTCTTGAAGTCACTGTGAAGCCATGTCCTAACATGGAGCTACGGGAGAAATGGGGAAAACTCCTCCAGTTTCACTGCCACGAAACCTAATGTGAAGTTCTCTGTTTACTTGTCATTACTAACAATCCTGCAACAATGGTAATATTATTAATAATAGCATTAACACATTGCTAATAGGAATCAAATTTTCTGTAACATGCAGTAATACATACAAGATGAGATAATGCTATGACTACTGAAAATCCCTTCATTCTCTTCATCGAATAAAATTACATTTCTAATAACCAAGAAATAAATTATCAGGTCCTTAGTTTAACTCTCATTTAAAAGTGGTAACATACATTAGCCTAAATGACACTCCTGCCTTGGATATAGTTGGGACAAACACAGTAGTAATCAGGGATATCGCACACTAAAATAAAGTTTCTTTTCTCCCCATCCAAGAATCTCTCTAACTCAATGTTGGAAGGGAAATCACCCTCAGTGGTTTTTGTAAACTCTAATATGAGGTGCTATTCTGCACCTCAAAATTTATTTCATTAACTTTAAGAAGAAAACAGTCTTAAGTCTCAGCAATTCAAAATAAGAGAGCTGAACACTGAAAATAATGCCATGCCAATTCCTGATTCAATAGACTACACGGCAAATCCAGTCTTTCTGATAACATTGTCCATGGTATGCTTTATATTGTATTATCAGCATCTTCAATACTTCCTCCTCTACAGTCAAGCTGACAGGCCTCACTAGATAGACAATGAAATGCATTCCACACAGTGTGGGTGTAAGTTATTTATTTCATAAGTACAACTGTTCTACTTCTGTACTTCAATGCATTTCAGTGTTGTAATTTGTTTCAAAATGACCCAGCTACACGTCAGAAAAAGATTCAAGAAAAAAAATTCTCCCAACTTCTCATACAAAACTATACCAACTGAAACTCAAGGAGTATGTTTTACAGACGGCTAGCTAAGTGTTTCTGTAGGGGAGTAACAAAAGATAAATTCATCCAGACATTATTAATTTATTCATTTCTGCTCCTGAATGACTTCAAATTAGGGAAATACTGAAGGGTTGCCATCATGACCCTTTATTTAAGTTACTTTTAAGTCTTTATATTCCTTCATGGATTAAGACAGCTGAAAAGAGAGTTGCCTTCGACCAAAAGTAGTGTTATTGCTGCTTTCAACCAAAAACATAAGGAAAGTGCTTGTCATTAAAGATGTTTTATGAGCTATTGTTCTGTGAAGACAGGTAGAAAGATGAAGGAATCGGAAACAAAAGGCATGAAGGAAGTAGCAGATACTGAAGTTTGCTTCATTAATACAACCCTTGAGAAGAGGTAAGAGAAAGAATTTGGGGGCTAAGCTGAAACTACAGAATGTTACAGCAAAAGGGGAAATAAATTATGCGCAACTGGTCAGAGAAACAGGTCTTGGTATATTCTCAGTAAGATTGCATCATTTTTTTCAGTTTTCATGTCTCACTCTAATAACTTGTAGGTCTGGTATTTTTATTAAACCACATAGATTTAAAGTAGCAATTTGACTTTCAATTTCTGTCTATGGCCTTTTTTCCACCTGAATCTTCCACCATTCTGAATTAGAAACACACAAACAGTAGTCTCCTGTACTACGTAATCTGCAAATGGATAACTACTGGCTTAGTCCTGCAATTCTGCTTCCTTGACACAAGCAGTAATCAGTGTCCTAACACAGCCTCCAGACTATCAGCCAAACCTGTGCTCCAAATATCCTTGTCTCTCCTCTTCAAGACTCCATCATTTTCACTGTTCATTGTACATCCTTCTCTTTCTTTTCCTGTTGCTTTCTAACATACAGCTGCCAGCCAAGTCTATTCCTGCACTTGTGCTTGCAATTTGGCTACTGAGGGACTGATGCCCTGATGCTTTTGTACTTTAGATAGTGGCTTCTCTTGTGTTTGCTCTTAATCCTTTGAACTGTTCCGTCATCTATACAGGAAACATGGCTCATCTACAACCATCCATGATTACAGCTCCTACAAACACCAACTGCAACATCTGAATTCATGGAATTTCAGGAATCTAATGGAAAAGGTCTAGTAACTCATTAAATATATCCAGCCATGTGTGTGTTTGATAGGTTTGGGAAATCTAACTTTCCTGTAGTTCATCTCTACCCTAATGAATCTCCATGACTGTAGATGGCTACTGGAAGATCTGTTCCTCGTAACTCATCCAGTTCTCCTACATAGTAAGGTTTATGAGACTCCTGACTTTCACTCTCCAGTCAAATCCAGAGGAACACAATCAACTGCTTTTTTTTTCTAAGTTATGAAACAAATATACAAGACAAATTTGGGTCCTGGGGAATTAATATATTATTCAGAGCAATCATGAGCTATTTCTTCTCTTATGTTAGTAGTGTACAAGGTGTAGTATCAGAGAATCAAGTCAAGTTGTTTGATTAATAAAATTTGCCTACTTGTTTTATTAAAATACTTACATAATGATGAAAGAAACAAATAATAATTTATTAACTGAAAACTGTGAGCTAGCGAGCTTACACATACTTTATGCCGATGAATACTGCCACTATATGAGACAGGTAAAAAAGAACAGATGTAGTCAACTCTATTGCAGTTCAGTAACTAATATATAGGTGCCTAATAAAGGTACCTCAATCCATTTAATCAATTTTTCTACAAATCCTACACTGCAGCATTTATTTTCCATGGCTGATAAAATACCATTTAGGACTGACATTTTGAAACTTAGTTTTTTAATATATTCTCTGTATATTTAAAGACACGCAATTAATATACAGGATTACTCACTGAAGACATCATTAGATGCTTAAATAATTTCTCTTCTGGTTTGACACACTCATTTAGAGATACAAAAGCTTATTCTTAATAAAAAAGAGAATGGCTATCATATCCCCCTGAAATAATAAGCAAAACAACATGCTTAAATTTGATGTGTGAGGTTCAAAATTTGCAAACAACTATGCTGCCATCAAAGCTTACAAATACATCATATCAGAAGAAACTGGGAATTTTCAGTGTGATAACAGTTCTGTCCCTGCAACTCTGACCCATATAGACATGTGTAAATCAGTTATATCCAAGTTACTAACAACACAAGGTCCCCAACTGATTTGCACGAGTGGGAAGAAATTGCCATCACATACATGCCTCTTAAACAAGGACTCACAGAATGATGACACTTGAGCTTTTGAATATAAAATTTTACCTTGTTCTTATACCTCTGGTCAGGGTTCATACTTAAGCCTAATGCTTCTTATTGACCACACTGTTATAGAAATTACGTAGCTGGTGGCTGAAAACATTCTTGCAATAAATATGGCACATGTAAGGAACAATTGTAAATATCACAAAGTGGCACAAAGGCGATAAAATACATTCATCACAATCACTGTGCATGTATATAGCAAATACAAATCATATAAGGTCTTAATTTAGGACTGGAGTGAGTGTATGCAGGCCTATCTAGGCTGACAATAATAGATCACACAAGTGATATATTAATTATTAACATTCTTCTGTCTTTTGCATGAGAATGATAGAACTGTGTATTTTGAGTTCTAAGAGAATAGTTCAAGTATTTTTGAAAGATATTTTTATATTAAAAATACAGTCAAAGTTTTACAAAGTAATAAATTAAGCAGCAAGAGATTTAAGGTGCTGACTAAGGTTTTTTTGGTTTATGAGCATGATATGTACTACAAATAGTGACATAACGGGGGACCGAGTACAGAGCAAGGAACCCAATACTCCTTAATACTATTCCCAGTCTCAGTACTTTGCCATGTGGCTCTAGGAAAGCTCTCAAGTGCTGAAAGAATGAATTGTGTATGTCCTAAGCAACAGTTTGAGGTTTGGTTTTACAGAGCAAGACCAAAAGCTTTAGGAACAAAAATCATCCAGGAAAGAAATTCTGAGATCACTCTATCTATACAGATGTTAGTGTATATTCAGTTTAGTCAGTGTTTCCTGCAAAGTATACTTCTAATACTATGAACTCTGCCTTAGCACATTTCAATCTCATGTGACCAAGTTATCTTAAAAAA
The DNA here is from genome assembly GCF_000690535.1 of Cariama cristata. NCBI lineage: Eukaryota > Metazoa > Chordata > Aves > Cariamiformes > Cariamidae > Cariama > Cariama cristata. The sequence continues at coordinate 15,768 of NW_009604246.1, read as the reverse complement.
AACCCAACAAAACAAAAAAAAAACCCACCACCAACAAAAAACCAAACCACCACAAACCAAACACTAAGATTGCCTTAAAGCTATTGTATCTTTCTTTCAAGCAAGGCTTTACAACAGTGTCAGCCTTGGGAATTCAGATCCATTAAAAAAAATAAAATGCTCAAGTATAGTATGTGATCTAAACATCATTTTTCCAGCAAGCTATTCTTAGATAGATTTTGTTCCGACAAACCAACCATCTATAGTAATAAAACACAGGAACCTGGGAATGTCATAGAATTGCTCTTTGGTTTGGAAAAAAAAAAAAAAAAACACAACACAAAACCACAACCACTGAAAACAAACTCTGATACCTTCCCACTAAGGTTATTTGATTTTTCTAAGACACAAACATCATTTCGTGTGTACCTAAATAAAACAGCCAAGTGACTTCATTTATTTTCACTCACCTCCTGAAACCACCAGTTATGGTAACTAAAGCTTCTGGTAGAAACATACACACAGTATTCTTGACAATCAAGCTTACTGCATCCGCTTCTGCCTCAGATACACAGCTAACAATGTCCTCATAGTAGAGAAACCCTGGGAATCAAAGACAAAAGAGTGCCAATCACTCTGTGGAATTACCAAACTCTACATAGTGTTACGTAAGCCCAGTGTGAAACAGCCACCTCTCACCAAGTTAAACCACAGAACTTGTACTAGGGGCAAGGGAACCCTATCTAATGGTAAGAATCAAGAAATGCTTGATCTTGAACCTGAAACTATAGGTTTGTTTCAGGACATGTTGTGGGAGGAAAAAGATCTTGATCCATCCCCTTCAGGAGTCTTTTCCTTCCTCCCCACCATTCCTGGAGGCAGCCACCTGCCCTGAGTGTGGGGGATCGCAGCCAAAAGACAACCTCTTCCTTCCCTCATCTTTGCCCTTATAAATTTTATATATTTTTATCACTATAATTTTTTACAATTTATAACAGAAGTTACAATTTATAACAACATAGCAGTCAGGATAATTTCTCCACTTGCTGAGAACCTGATTTATAAATTATTCTGACTTCCCTAGCAGTTCCCATCAATGGCATTTCTGGATGTACTGCTTTAAAAGGCGCTCTTCCCAAAATGATGGGGTTCTACCCAAGTACAGGGCTCAGAGGTATGTGAAATATCCCAGCTATCTTTATGTGTGATCACAGAGCTTGTATCAAAAGGGCCCAGTCCTGCAGCTTGGTTCATGTTTCGATATATGTTAACAAAAAAGGACAAAGGGGCATGAATGTGGGCAAGCTGATACAAGGGATTCTGAGGTGATGTAAAACACGGGTTTAATGCAAAAATAAAGTTACATTATTTTAATGTCATGTTATATAATCTTTTCTTAATGTAACTGATTCCTTTGTTTAACTGAGTTCCTTTATTTAGGGAAATGGCACACACACAAAAAAAATCTATGGAGAAGCAACATCACTCATTTGACCATGTTTAACAATTTAGAGTTAAGATGTGCTAGGCACACCGAAGTAATTTTACAAGTATTTTATTACAAATCTTGATTTATCACTGAAGCAGGGCTGCCTTGAAGGAGACAGGTTTCCTCTGAAAAGTAGTTCTGGGCTTTCCTTAGCTGTTGTCATTTTTTCACAACCTGTGCAATAATGACCCTCTAATAGTTTTGCATATAAGAGCAGATTTCATTGCATATTTGTGTAAGCAATTAAAAATATGCATATTCATATGTTTTGAATGACACCATTTTTAATCAGGAGCTCTGTTAGTCCAAATATTATTTTAAATTAATAATTTAGTATTCACAGTACACTGCAGCAAGAAAATGGATATATAAATGAACTTTGCTGCCTCCTCTGTTTCTGTTATCAAGCTCCTGGAGCACTGAGATACAAGTTTTTGTGAGCCTTTCACCTTACCTGCTTTCTGCATTTTTGACAACTTCAGGCTCTTGTCAGCTTTTACCTCTTCCAGAGTTCGTAAACCCATTCTGTACCATTTCTCAGATGTCTTCACTCCCACTCCAAAGACTGAAGTAAATTGCTAAGGTCAGTAGAAGAACACACCTTTCAGTGTTGTTTTCTAAAGGAGCAGTGAATTAACAACAAGTAGGTAACAATGAGGTTTCACAGGGAAAATACCGGGTAGAGTTTATCCTACATTAAAGACAAACAATAGTGCAATACAAACACAGATCCAGCTTCCTTTCTTTGCATAGTTACATTGAACAGTTAATTGTTTTTATACATGAGCAGTTCTCATTAAAGTGAAATCTAAACAAAAATATAGTAGTATTCCCAGCATCTTCATATGGTTTAGCTAAATGTACACTGTCAAGAAAGGTTTGAAATAAGGACAGTAGTCTTTATTTTTAATAGAAATGCAAACAATAATGTTAAGTAGCTGGACTCCTGCACACTGATTTCATTGAATAAGAGGTGTCTCAAGATTATCTTCGTAATTTGACTGACATTACAATTTTGTATTATATGCACTACCAGCTCTCAGTTGTACACACGATATTGGTGTTACAGCACTCCCGAGAGATGGGGTCAGTGGGAACTCTGTGGCTCTTGAAATTCTGCACTGAGGGCGATGGGTCTCAATGGAGCACGGAAACAGATGGTAAGTACACAAACACCTCAAATCTATTCTTATACTACATTCTATAAAACACATGTTTGGAGGTCACGCTCAATATTGTTTTCCAAAACAGGATTTAATTTCAAGTACAAATGGTAATTTTTGTTTGCTTGCATATTATAAAGAGTCTTACACTTCTTCAGTCCTTGTGTGAATCAAGCTAAATTCCTACATATCTTATTTGGAGTACAGATTTCGCTATTTTACCCACTGGGGGGAGAAAAAAAAAAAAAAAAAAAGTCCAAATCTACCAGTCTCCAAAGTTTTAAAATGTTTATATTCCATTTATTCCAAAGCAATTTTGTACACTAACTATTCCCCAAGAAAGGATGTAAAGCAAAAATGTCACAGTTGTAAGCATTATTCAGTGGATCAATATCTCAGATGAACAGTGATATGAAAGCAAGAAGGAAAACTTTCATGCTTGCCCAAAAGCACATTCTTTATGTTCAATTTGTCAATACTGAAGCTCTCAATAGTTTCTTTGTCCTTTTATAGAACTCAATGAGTAGCTGTGTAAGACATGCGTAACTGCTGTTTTCCATTGAATCTACAACCTCTGAATTCCAACCATGCTAGCTTTATTTTGTGTTTTTCTAAAGAGATTAATTCCCTGGAAATAATTAAGATTTAAAAAAGAGTAAGATTAAAATCTTGGATAATATTAAATAGGAATTATCCTACATTTTTTATATAATGGATGAAATTACCTGTTCTTTGTCTGAATTATGGGTGTTTATGAAAGAATGTGATTTTTAAAAATACTTAGATTGTTCTCTTTAATGTTTTTGCTAGTGCTAAAAGATTTTCAAAAGAGTCAATTACTGGGTTTAGAATGATTCCAAGAGACTTAATTAATATTGGGACAGAGAACTAAAGAAAATTGATTCTATGTCACTGTCCAAATTTTTAGGAAAAAAAAAAAAAACCCAAACTTTTTTTCCTTTCCATACTAAGATCGATTATTATTCAGTATATTTATGGACATCAATTTAGAGACACTGCCAAGAGTGCAGTGTGAGTAGCAAGTAGCCCATTTCTTCAATTGTGTATGCGAGCATTGCTCTTTTTCAGCTGTTGAAAGTGAATTATATGAACTTGTTCTCTGCAGCATCCACTTCCATAAGGAGGCAAACTGATCATATCATTCATGTACCCTACATCTGAAACACTGACTGCATAATTTATTTCAGTCATTTGATAACTGTGGTCCTGGGATTAGTGATGATCTTTTAAGTCATGATGAGTGATTTGCAGCAGTTACCAGAACCATGCTAAAGAGTAAAATTTAGGAATTTCACTGATATTATGGGATTCTTCTTGACTATCTTAGAAACATATTAAAAACTGTTGGGAAAAACTGGCAACAGCCAATTTAGTCAAAATGTTGAGATTGTGCTCAGCTAACAAGAGCGCCACATAAGTTTACTGTAATTTGGCATGTGAAACAAGGCATAAAGCCCATTTCAGATAATCTGTCCCCTGATAGGTTTTATTCTAATCTCCAATAAATTTTCTTAAACCCTGAAACAAATTAATGGCTGATCCACAATCTTTATTACCATTAATAAGCAAGTCCGGCTCCTGAATTCTGCTATACATGTGAATCTACACGTCTTTTCTGAATATTGCTACAGATGACATCAACAACTGTCACTAGACACCTTTTCATAACTGTATTACGAGTCAGAGAGAATGGAAGAGCCTTTCGATAGCTGAAGTAAAAGTGAGTAACGCAGGGGAGAATCACACAGTCCCATTTGTTTTACTCTCTGTTTTAAATTTTTCTGAAGACACAAACAGGACATTTTTAGAGATTAAAACCACAGATAAAATTGAAAAAAAAAAAATTCCAGTATATATTTTTCCAGTGGAGAATTCACTGAATATTTAAGAAATGGGAACTGCAGTATTTATGTGGTTTAGATTCCCTGTAACTACGAATAAGCGTAACCATGACTCTGAACCTACAATCTGCCTAACAAAGAAATATCTCCAGTCCTCTTCCTTCTGCCTTACACAAAAGAGAACTAAAATAGACCTGAGTCATCTTCTTCACCTGGCATTTTCTTAATGCCAGAATAAGATGGTGTAGTGTTATAATGATAATCAACTGAGGAAAAGGTAAACCCAACATTGAGTTAAACTTACAGCAAAGAGTTTGCATTACATTAGTTTTCAGGAAAAAGAGATTGTTTAGTTCAAGCTTAAGAGCAACTGTTTATGCATCACATTAATTAGAAAGGTAACTGATTTCACCATTATTTCTTACTCTATCACAGTTTCTTTCTCTCTTTCTCTTTATTCAAGACCTTTCTTTCTTTACATTGGATGTTCCTTTATAATAAAATTGATGGTTATGTCTATGGTCTACTAAACGGAGGGAAATCTTTAACAGCAACAAACTTCAAAAGATTTACCTTAAATGACTTATATCGTTCATCATTTAATACTTCTTTAGCTCTAGAACTCTCTCCTTCTTCAATAATTTCCTAAACAAAGAAAAACATTACCTTAAAAAAAATAATCAACGTTATGGTAAGATTTAGTAAAATAATCTAAAAGAAAGTCTTATCAACCTGTACAAACATGAAAAGCACCCCTAGAAAGCATATTGTTTTATTCGATTAGGATCAAATTCTGCAATCCTTTTTGAGTCAGAAAATTACTGAAGGATGAAGGAGAAACTGGAACCACAGAATAAATTTCACACTACTTACTTACTCATAATTTACTCAAGGATGAAGTAGAAACTGGGACCATGGAATATATTTCACAGTACGTATTTACTCATAAATTCACAGTCAGAAAGCAGTTATTTATCATAAGCTATCAATGAGTTGTCCTGAAAATCAGATTTCATTATTTGGTTGAGTTTGCTTCTCTTAAAAGTAAGAGCATTGTAAGAACATATAAATTTTTTTTCTTGAGTGTACAGTTCCTTCAGTCTTTCTGATAAAAACTAAAAACAACAACAACAAAAAAACCCCACCAGTAAAACCCCAACAAATTATCTGATTTTCTATGGGATCATAATTGAATTTCTAGCCCCCAGGTAGCAGGTACAAAGAGCACTTCAGATGCTACATTCTTAACTGGTGGAGTGAGGCAAACAAGGAGCCAGAGTGAACCAAAATATGTCGCAATGACCTCTCCAGACAGCTGCGGCCCCCTGATCAGCTACCTTCTGGAATAACATCACCTGAGATGTGGGGTCCTGAAAAGGTTAAGAATTAGAAAAAAATACAGGGGATACTCAAATCTCCAGTAAGAAAGTAAAGTTCATCCATCACCTAGATAAAAGGCTCTGCTATAACTCATAGCAAGGTAGGATTTAACATTAAAGTACTAAAATATTTACTAGTTTTGCAAAAATTTCTAATAAAATTTTCTAGTAAATTTCTAATAAAATTTGCAGTTTCTAATAAAGCATTCAAGTGAACAAAGTGATGTTGCCAAGAGCAGAAGTCACATGAACAAAACTATTAACAGTTAACCTGCCACTTCACAATCAGAGTAAGCCTTTAAAAATTACATACAAAGATGATACTGCATTACTTATTAATTTGTATTTATTTATTAATTACCTTTATTCTTAAGGGCAAGGGTTCCATGACAGAACCTTATGTTACTACAAAAGGTTTCCAGAAATCATTGCATTCTTAGTAACAAGGATAATATAATGTTATTATAGGAGATACAGAAGATTGTGTAAATACACACAGATATCAATGCTGCACTCTGTGACCTCTAAAAGTAGATCTGTAAAAGAATCAATTGGCAGATAATTCAGAGGTATGTTACCTCAATGACATCTCTGACTCGGTCTCCCATGCAGGGCAGCCCTTTTATATCTTTCATTCTGGTTACTGGAAATGGAAGAAATTTCAGCACAGAAGCTGCTCTCAGAAATTCCAGGCAGCATATTTCATTTTCTTTGAACTCATAATTTTCAGCTATTATCTCAAAGGCATCCTGGGCAGGGATGAGGAGAGAGGTGTAGAAAAACATTAAAGGTTAATAAAAGCTTAAACTATTCAGTATCCTCCTTAGAAAGGTTACTTTGTATGCTAATTCAAGAATGATTTCTTTGTATTAGGGTGAAAATATAGACTTCACAAAAAAAGTCAGCATAATTCTCTAACCACTTGAAATTTTCCAGGTATCACAAAAATTGTATTTTAAAGGCAAATGTGGGAAAAGATTCTGATCTGTAACAAAGCCAAACTTTAATATCTTTTGCTAGACAGACTTTCCATATTCTGTGCAGACCTAATAAATCAATGTGAAATACCGCCATAATTTTTAGAATTCTGCCCAAAAATAAGTAATCCTGCAAGTCAGTACATGACTTCTTCACTTTCAGACACAGAGTCTGTGGCAATACCAGAAATCACTTCCTTTTTGAACTTGTAGCCATGCTTCTATCCAGCAATTTAAGGAAGAAACTCATTTTTTCCCATTTTTCAGATGTATGACCTATGCAAAGAGGAAAACATTTTCTTTGTGGTTCTTTGGCTATCCATGGCTTGGTTTATTTTACATTGCACTCAAAACTACTTGGATATTGCCAGTACAATTTTTATTTTCTTTTTTAAACTATCCATATGTCATTTATGCAGCCTTGGAGTATCCTTCCCTCCCAGAATATACATAAATCTTAATAGTAGCAATTTTTAGAAATTAAATGCAGAGAACAGATCGCACAGTGGTGAAGAGAAGCAGTTTTTTGGTTTCTCACTATAGAGTACTATGTTTTAGGAGAGAACAAAAAAAAAAAGGCAAAAAAAGTTTGTGAATAACCTAAGATAAGAACTTATGAAAGCTTGCAGTTGTTTAGCAGCTGGAAATCCAAGTTCTTAATGAAACCTTGCACAAAACCGCAAAAATTTTCAAGACTTCAAAATTAAGTGGTTTCTTCAGAGATGTTTAAGAGCATACCATTTCTAGAAGAGACTTTCATTGCTCCAAATATTTATCTAAAATGCATCCCACACCTGGCTGTTAGGGATGCTCTTGTGCACCATTCAAATGGCACAGAATATGCTAGGTACAGACCATAAAAAAGCCAGCCTCGCAAAGCTCCTGCACTGCATCGTGTCCTGCACTCCTGCCAGAGATCCCATTTCCTTCACTTCAGCTGGTCTCTAAAGAGCAGCTAACAGATCCTGGCCTTGAAAGGGCTATATGTCCCACTTGGTGCATATCCTTCCTGTTTTCCAACTTAGTCCTGTTTCTTCTTTAACCCAGGAGGCATTACAAAATAGCAAAGACGTGGCTGTCAGTGTTCATCTGCCTGCAATTATCACTTCACTGAGCTGTAGTCCAAGTGTTTGTTCAGAAATGGTTTTGTAATGAGGATGAGTAACATGCTGAGATACATATATTGACAGCAAATGGCTTACTAGAACAATAACTGCAGTGGATAGTAGGAAGCAATAAGATTAAACAGCTTTTTGCTGCCCTCAGTGTTTACGGGATCACTGTTCATATTTGGGCTCAGATTTCATTTGTAAGTAAATGTAGTATTATGTAGTTTAAAGAACAATAATTTTAGCTTTTGCTTTGATTTTTATCTTAGTATTAATGTGCTTTATATTGGAAGATAAAGCCAAGTTAAAACCAGCAGGCCTTGCCCAATCCTAAATGCTACAAGCATAATATCTCAAGGTGAACTGGAGTCAGTTCCAAGCCCACTAACTGATGTGACAACAAATCCAGTGAAGTCATCCTTTTAATACATCCATAGAATTGAGAACATCTGTTACCCTGCATTGAACGAACACAGCCTGATTTAAATAACAAGAAGATTTTACTCGAGGTACAACCATTTAGATCATTAAAATAGAACTTCTTTAAATTAATGTACCTTTGACAATGAAGGTAAATTATTTATATATTACATTTCATTGTTTGGTCAGTTCTAGAAAAATAGACCATCTGATATGTTGTGTTGTTCAGATTATAAACATAGTCTTACTGAAGCAAAATGAAGGTTTTAATCAAAATCTTCAAGGAAACGTTGTCTCTACTGACCCTAGGATTTGCAAAAATTTCCTCTTAACAAAACAAAAATATGAGATCTTAATTGGTTTGACAGTATCTCTTTCGAAGACACAGGTACCTTAGCCAAACAAAACCATTTCACTTTCCTTTTTTTCTTTCTGTGCTACCATGTTAAAGTGTATAAAATAATTAATTAGGGCTTACTACAGAATTTGCTTTGCTCTATATCACCAATATAACTTCACTCCTTGATCTTATAACGATCAGCCACCTGTGGTCCATCTCACTGGAAGAATCCTCCCTTAGCTGCCTATTTATTTATCAGCTACCCTGATTAGTAAGTGCTGTGCCATTCCGTTATCATAACATTTCACGAAAGACCTCTTGAGATAGAGTCATTTAGCAATATGCTTGATCTGGAAGTTTCTACCAGTATTTACATTCAGCTAGCCCTTGGGTACAAGGAATCAAAGGGAGGGGGTAGAATGCTCCCTTTGAGGGAAAAAAAAAAAAAAAAGAATAAATTAACTTATCACAAAAATAATGCACAAAACCTTAGCTTCCTACAGTTGTCTTTAAAGCTCTTGCAGTGGCTAATTGTTGGATTATTTCAACTGCTTTTTTTTTTTTCTTTTTTTCCACATTTAAGATCTTTATTTGCTTGACAGGTTATGTTGTATTTAATTACATACTTTTTTGTTAAAGACAGGTGCACATTCTAGTTACCATTTAGAAAGAAAACTAATACAGAAAAAAGGGAAACTACCAATTTGAGGTCACAAGCAGCATGGATTCATCAAAGTTTGCATATGGAAGAACAAATACAGCATACACAGTACTGCAAAGCAAATGGGGAATATATTTTACAAGTTGGGTCATAAAGTCAGATGTTTCCTCTGCTGTGGGCTTTTTTTGGATGCTCTCTCAGGTTCTTATTCTTTTTACTCTACCAGCTTCAAAGATGCTCCCTGCTATGCAACAAAAGATGCTAATTCTTGCTTTAAGTGAGGTTTACAATCACAAAATTATGATTAGTTTTGCTTTCTTTTTCCCTCTTTACAATCTGTGCACAAGAATACCCAAGAAAGCAGCCTTTGGCAAGAAGTTTCTTACTCCAGTTAACACTAGCAGAATTAATCAGGGAACAGAACCAAAAATATATAGTTGCTACATTCTTGTTAAAATAGTCTACACAGATAAATACATAGACAGAAAACAGTTCTCATCAGTACCTGCTCAGCAGTATGTAGTAATAACAGAGACTGGCAAAGTCATCTTCTTGATTAGGAAGCTCAGAGAGTCTAGGGATGTTTTTTCTCACCCCCAACATGCGGTCTCTCACATGCACATTTAAACACATGTATTCTACACTAAATAATCAGCCATCATGATAAACGTGTCTGCATATACCAGTACCACCGCTGTTTTAGAGAGGTATTAGCCCTTTTCTACTAGTGGGAAGGCAGTTTTCAGAGAAGCTGTATCACCACCTTTACTGAAAAGACAATCACATATAGCATTTTACTCAGAGGCTGTTGACAGTCACCGAGAAAATATAATCAAAGCATTTTTAGTTTGCATTTTTTCAGTGTTTTCCTGCCTTTGCAAAGCTCATTAAGCTGCTTTAAATAAACAATTAAATAGTATTGAATATTCATTATTCTCTGTAGAAAACATTGCCAGCAAATGCTGCAACTATTTACAGATCCATCTTTTTACATAAAACTGCTTTTGACATTCTTTTTGATAAAATCTTTCTGCTTTAAATAAAGCAAGCGGCTAATCTCTAAGTCAAGTTGCGGTCTATTGAGTATTATAGTCCATAGTGAATAATATTCCAGAGGAGAAAAGCACGTGAAACTCTAATATTAGCTGAGAAAAATCTTGCAATCTATTAGATCTCTCCTGAAATCTACTTAGGGTGATATAAAAATGAAAGTTACTGACCCCTCATTCATTTTAAACCTTTGTATTTCTTACATTAAGCACCTTGCTATCTTTTCATCAGTCAGCTCAGTACTCAGATTGCCTGTTTAAAGGGTAATAGTTTAACAGGAAACTAAATTTCTAGAGATTTCCAGCATGTGGGATTTTCACGATCTTTGGGTGGCACCATTTAAGGCTGGGGCCGGCTCTTAGAACAGGTTCTAGCCAAACCAGGACACCGGGATATTCTGCAGGGGCTGTTCTAATTAAATGTGAAAGATAGCTGGGCTACATTTCAGTTCTTCAGTTACTACAAATTTTCCATCTGTGTCTCAAAGTGTGGAATGTATGTTGGTGAGACTTGGGCTATAGAAAAATTTGGGGATGGAATGGACTTCCAGATCCCAGCAGTCAGATACAAAAGTACACAAAGATTTTGTTAAATTATGTTAAAAATATGGAAGAGGAAGGATGGATGTACTAACAGAAGTTTTGCAGTTCATTTAGTATCTGGTATTTAAGACTTTAAGATAAAGTATCATTAACAAAGCAAAGTTACCAGTAAGCATCTTGCACATGTAAAAATGCATGCTAAAATATTATAAACGCTAAAAATCACAAGATTGAAATCAACACAAAAAGCAAGATTCTCAACTAATATATGAGAATGATTCGCGGAAAAAAATAATAATCAATAATGCTATTTTATGCTTGCTAACAGCTAACCCAGTAACTTTCAACATGAATATCAGAGTACATGAGTCCACTCACATTCAGAAAAGCAAAAGAAACTAACAGTCCCATGCTATGCTTCGTACTACCCTGCTCATTTCACCAAGATTGTCAGAGCAGTTCCGTTGCTACTTACAAAATAGTCTTGAATAATCTCAGTTTAAGCCTCTGTGAGAACAGGCATCACCAATATTATATTACCAAAGACATATTTTAAATCTCATCTATTTTGTAAATGAAGCATTACAGCTTCGCGCACAGGACACTTGTATTCCCATGCCTACACCCACTGCTGCTCTGCCGTGTGACCTTGGAAAGCTGCTTCAGACCTCCCTGCCATTGTTTCCCTTGCTATCTTTCATTTGCTGTCTATTAGGGTTATGAACTCTCCAGGGCTTGAATTGTCTTTTTTAATGTCTTTGTACAGCAACTCTTATAAGCCTCTATCCTACTTGAGCCTGCAAATGCTACTGCAGCACAAATAAAAAAATAATAACATACCATTGTACAGGTGAGCTTAATTCACCAAATTGCTAAATAGACAATTGTGCTAAAGAAAAAAAAAAACAAACAAAACCTACATGATGCCTGGTTGAATGACTATTATATTCAGAACAGCAATTTGAGTTAAATTGCTCTTCCTCTCAATCACTGTTTTCTACTTGAAGTTTATTTAGTAAGTTGTAAATCCAAAGGGTGGGTCCTAGTTCTCATCACCTTGCTGTTGCCAGTGTTTGGTGTCCATGCAAAACTGACCACAGTGATTTTAAAGAGACTTAGAACGAACTATTCATTCAAATAATTCTCTTCTCACTTTCCCCAGTGTAAATCCTAATTTCATGTGTCAATGGGAAGAGACATAGGGGACGTGTATACTGTCTGTAAACACAGAGAGAGAAAATAAATGCTTTCAGGTGCTTATTTCAAGGAGAATTAAGCAATTTGAGCCAACCTGTACCTGTTGACTAAAGTGATTTCCAAATAAATAAAATGATCCGATTTTTGTTCAGTCTGATTTTTTTTAATTGTATTTTTGATATCTGAACTGAAAAGCCCAATACTTGTCCAGGTCCAAAGATTTTATCACATCATCTTACATCAGCTGGAGAAACAAAGGAGCTGAGGGAATGAGAATAACAGTAATAGTATAATGTGCATGATCTCAGGGTCCTTGTATACACACTGTTATTAGAAATAAATACCTGTTATCTCTAGCTGCTCCTCATATTAACCAATAATAACAGGTTCATTTCTTACATCAGAAAAGAGTGGCACCCTTGAGAAGTTCCCATTTTTTTCCCCACATAATGTGAAAGAATACAAGATAATTGTGAGAAAAGATTTGCTGACAGAGCACAAAAATGCAGTTAGAGTGTCAATCGTGTAACACTGCCCTAGATAAAAACACACAGTGTAATAAGAAACATAAAATGCTGAATGTATATTACAGGTATTAATATGGTCAAAGAAAGCAGCACAGATTTGATGTATATATACAAATTTGGGTTGCCAAAAAGCGCAGGTGTATTTATATTCTGTCTGTATTTTAGGGAGTACCCTCCCACTTACCTTAAAAATGAGAAGAGATATTTCCTTCTTAGATCAAACTACCAGTTCATTTTGGATAGGTATACATCTCACATACATTTACAAAATTTGCAATTTTGATGTACTGTCTGGAGAATTTTTACTGAAGTAAGTTATGTCAGTAAGACAGTGCATGTTATTGTGTGTATGCATTCAGTTAGTGGTTTTCCACCGATAGAGCTCCCAAGTTCATTATAAAATTAAAGCTGAAGTTCTCCTGAGGTCTGTTTTGAAATGGAATAATAATAAATGCTTGAGCCAGTTGCATAAACAATACATGTTTCTGTAGCTAAAAAAGAAAATAAAAAAGGGACTTCTTTTTTTTCTCTCTCTAACAGAGTGGAAAGGAAACCAGGCATCTTTCCCATGCTAAACATCTACATTCTCGTTACCATGAGTAACAGCCAAAGCAGAGTAACATTCAGTAGCATTAGCAATAAGCCTTAGAATCACAGAACGATTTGCCTCTGACTTAATTAGTTTCTTCTGTAAGAATTAAATTGTATTTTCCTCACAGAAGAATGTCTTTCTGAATTTTATTGCAGTTTGGTATTAATATTCAAATCCAACAACCCCTCTCAGGCACAGCAGAATGACTCCGTTTGTTTTACCACACAAAAAACACAATGCAGCCCCCAAGTGTATCTTTTCAGTGGGAGAAGGGGAAGACGGCTAGCTATTTACAAATGAGCCAGAGGACAATTATGTAATATTACATTCCATAATAGCATTAATATTTAAGACAAACATAAAGGAACCATGCTAAGGTACAGCCTCTGGTTAAACAATTTGACCTTTTGTTTCGTATCTTTAGCCATCTGCACAGCTACAGTTCTCCTGTGCAGTCAGGGCTATGCGTTCAGCTGCATTCCTGAATCATCCAAATCAGCAAAGCAGTGGTTCCCAGCCTACGTACCATGAGGCCACAATACGTGATGCACAGTGACCCAAAGACTGCATGAGGCCCCACAAATCTGAAGCAGTTGCATTTCTCCTCTGTGAACTGCCACACAATGCCACTGTCTCCTAAGCAGTTTGACATACTTAGTCTATTCTTCACACAACAGGCCTTGTTACTACTCAACAGCTCATAAAAAAATAATTTGGGTAGGATTTGCCCCATACTGAACATACTCATGAAACCTTCACATCTGCAGAGTCTTTGCCAACCCTTCTGTAGCTTCTTCCATGATGTAAAACTGGTTTGTTGCGCCTTTCTGTAAGTTATTTTCTGACTATTACAATAGAAAGGAAATACGGGATGGTTGAACATAGAAGTTGCATCTAGTGTGTTAAACCACCACATTGTCCTCATGAGCTCTCATCAAATATCTCTGCTGTTTGATTGTAATAAATGGTCTTTCATAGTAAATATATACAGAACAGGACTCAAGGTTAAAACTGATCACTGATTACCAATTTCTCCAGAAATCAAGTCTCCAAAAGTCTCTCCCAAGGTATCAGCACATTCAAAGCTTCATTGTATGCACGTCACTGCCTATTAGCAACTGTTTTCCTGCTCTTCTGAAGAGACTACACGATTTTAAACATAACTACTACTCTTTCTCAAACATAACTACTACTCATTTGAAAGAGGACTTTGATACGGGGTATCAGGGCAAAGTCCAGTAAAAGGAAGAATCCATGAGTTCATCCAAGAAAGCATGAGCAAATAATAGTTTTGTGCCCATTACAGACAAGATCGAAAAACACTCTTTTCAAACTAAACAGACAAGACAAAATCTGTAAGAAAAAGGAACAACCCTAGCTCACAGAATAAAGCTGTTGTAACAAAATACTATCATCAACACATAATTCAAGATGGTTTGGACCTAACTTTCAGGGTGTACGGCATTGAGCCAGGGAAAATCTGTCATTTAATGGGTGGTTGCCCACAGCATGCACAAGTGAATTATACCAATGCTTCAGTGCATTTGCTAAGTGCTTGCACTGAAAAAAACACAACCTGTTGGAACACTTCTATTTGAGAACGTGAATTACAGGTTTAATACAAGACCAACAAAACAGCAGCAAAATCGAAAATCAGGCTCCTGTGACATTAGGCAGACTAACTGGCAGGCCTCCAGGGTATGGGCCAGCTCTTGCAGTCCATAAACACTCAAGCCTTCAGCTGTCATTGCAAGCTTTTGTTGTGAGGAAAAAGAGCAACAGCCCTAAGGAGTTACATTACAACAATCAAGATGCAGATGCTAGACAGACTTACATGCATTATCAACTTGTCCAGTATCACCTCCAGAAATAAAATACAGCATGAACTTAGAACAGTTACTCTCAAAGTACGAGGATGAAAAACTGCCATCTTTGTCACCATGAAATCTAATTGCTACCCAGCCTCAGAAATGTTTGATATATAGGATAACAGAAGGGAGTTACAGTGCTTCAGTCAAACTGCCCTGCTTTTAATGTGTTCAGCTAAATTAATTTACCAAATGCAAGTTGTACTCTGACATAAAGACTCACTGCAACAGGTCCATGTCCTTCTTGTGTTGGGGGCCTCAGAGCTGAAGGCAATACTGCAGGGGGGTCTCACCAGAGAGGAGTAGAGGGGCAGAATCCCCTCTCTCGACCTGCTGGTCACACTTCTTGTGATGCGGCCCAGGATATGGCTGACTTTCTGTGCTGCAAGTGCACATTGCTGGGTCATGTTGAGTTTTTCATCAACCAGCACCCCCAAGTCCTTCTCCTCAGGGCTGCTCTCAATCCATTCTCTGCCCAGCCTGTATTTGTGCTTGGGGTTGCCCTGACTCAGGTGGAGGACCTTGCACTTGGCCTTGTTGAACTTCATGAGGTTCACATGGGCCCATTTCTCAAGCCTGTCAAAGTCCCTCTGAATGGTATCCCTTCCCTCCA